>NW_026096469.1:0-31332 GCF_023614345.1 Adelges cooleyi
TTTTTTTTTTCTGTACTTAAATAAAAAATATAAAATATGTATATATAAAAAAAAAATATGCTGTATAAAAATCATTACAAAGTAAATCCTATAATATTCATAATTTTGTAAATTCATTGTAATATTCTATCAACGGCCGGCGGAAAGATATATCGTTCAGAACTAGTGTCAGAATTCAAAGATGCGATACCACCCAAAGATTCGACCATCAACGAGTGTGAGTATTATTTTGATGGCTTAGTGCACACTTGTTATAACTTATAAATCATAAAATTGAAATTGTTCAAGAGAGAGAATTAAATTTTTTACTTTTAATAAGATTTTACTACAAAGTTTTCGTTGTAAATGTAAATATTACAACAAATATAAATTTGAGATTTGAATAATTTTTATAAAAAAATAAAACGCATTCAATGTTCTATCGATTGGTATCAAAAAGTGTATTTTGGAATAAAGTGGACTAAGCCGTCGATTCGAAACAGTTTACCTTTCAATACTGTTTATTTTAATTGCACCTACTATTGAAATTACTTACGGGGTTGGTACAAATATTATCGAGACTAAAGTAGGCTAGCAAAACGGTTTGTTTTGTATGAAAACCTGTATTTTCTAATCAGCTATTGTTTCAATATTAAATTATAACAAAATAATTTATTTAACACGAGTCGTAACAGTTGAAATGTGCAAAAATTAAATCTGAGATAGGTTATATTGATAAAATTTTCATAATTAACGTTTTATTTAAGTTGGGAGATGCAGTAAGCACACGCTTACTTATTATATTATTATGTATTTATGTACTTATTATATGCACGTCATTACGACATACACTTTTCAGGTTTCATATTATTTCCTTGACTAGCTATTTGCAACCTGCGTATGTATTTTTTTTTTTTAAATAATAGGAAAAATATGATTATTTTATTTTGCTCCCGGGTCGATTTCTATATTTTTTTTCTAACGATAATTTTCGTTTTTCACAATATATTTGTTTAAGCGATCTTTAAATAAAAAATGGTTGATCGTATGAAATTTTTCCTAAAAATCTATTTTGTAGGAAATTTAATTTTGTATAAAATTCATTAAAAGCGTTTTACTCTATTTCCAATCGTTCATCAAACATATTTAAATAACCGTAGAAAACCAGTTTCACCAAATAAATGAAAAAAGGTATGTTTTATTTTTTTTCTTGGACAATAATGCATTTTTTGAAAAATGTATAAGAACCTTTTTTATAGAGAATTTAATGATCTATCATAAAGTTAATATGTAGTTTTATGCTAAATGCAATAGCTTTCTACTTAAACTCGAAAAACTATAAAACTACCCTATTTGGTCATTTTTCAACCCCCTTGCGGCACGTGAAGGGGGTGAGTTATCAAAACCAAATTCTACCCAGAGTTTTTTTTCATAGTAATGAACAAAATGGCGGGGTAGCCCGATGAAAAACTTTTAAAAAAAATTCTTCATCTATAACTAAGGACCACCCTAGTACCTATGTAAAATCCCTTTCCGGGCTTACTACAGAGAGGAAAATTGATTGCTTTCATTCAAAGTTTTTGATTTTATCACCAAATATGACAAAATGTAAACAGTTAATCTACAACTGCTAGAATATTTTTTAATTCTTAAATTATGATAAATAGAATCTTTTGTGCAACTTTATTGGCTTTAGCAAAAAACGTATGGTCTAATATTATATAGTTGGTTGTTAAAACCGCTATACGAAAAAGTTCTAGACATTTTTCAACAGTTCACCATTTAACATATGACAATTCTTAGAAACAAAAGTTCTTTAAAAACAGTTTTACGGGAATATGTATTTTTTAATCATAAAAGTAAAAATTCTACTTCAATTTTTCTGAATTAAAATTTACATATTATTATCAGTATCGACGCTATTTAGGTACACAGGTGTTATATGCATAACCTTCTACACCCTTCGCACAAACGCACAACTACACATAAGCACATTTATTACTCATATTATAATGATGTCACTCTGTTAAATATAAAATAACCGCACATCTATTATAATTGTGAAACGTGACTCATGGTCAGTAATTAAAACACACCAGTATAATTGTCTAGCACAATGATTGGATGGAATTGTAAATGTATGTTTCATATACAGAAGCTATTCGGTTTCCGTTCCGCTTAATAAAACTATATGGGAAAAATATGTTATTACCATTCTATCGCAAATTAACACTAATTAAAATAATCATCCGATGTGCGTCCGCTGTGGCGTCCACCCATCAATAAGCTAAAGCCTACATAAATTCCCACAATAATACATTACACAAATTATCATGTCCATATAAATAGGAGTGGGATCCATTGCTAAACCAGACGAATTACCAGACTCAACTAGTATACTACTCTGTGACAGATTGTCCATTTTTATGTTTTACAAGTGTTAATAAAAAATCAAACTTATATTTTAAAAGTCTTCAATTATTTAAAATACATCTTCCTGAATTGGTTTCGACTTTGAACAACAAATACATTTCTTAATAGTTCTGGTACCAGTAATCAGAACTATTACACAGGGCTGTAACTAATCATTATTCTTGCTACAATGATAATTACCTACCTATATCGATAGCCACAAATTATTTGCCAATAGAATAACATTAGTAATCGTTTAAAGGACTGCAACTCTGTACATCCGTTTTAAAATGTTACTTTTAATCACCATTTTGGTATCATAGAATGACCATTATCCTTACTTTTTGTATTTTAACTTCGACGTGGACCTTAATCAGGTCCACATCGCTATTGGTCTATTGGTTTTGCAACGATGTGCACTTATTTTTTTGTGTCTGTACCCACTGTTTTTTTTTGTTGGGTAAAAATATAAATTGGTAACAAAATTTCGAAATCAGCGTCTCGAAAAACATAGTTTGACCGCCTTTGTAGTCTTTTTACACTAGAATTCAGAAAAATGTGACCTAATAATGTGAATAAAAGCACAGAAAAATAGTATTTTTAATTTTCGATGCAAAACATGTTTTGTGTTGAGTTGTTATTTGTCAAATAAAGTTGAAAATATCTTAGTCGATAACACGTTTTATAATGTTTTTTTTAATTTTAATTGCCACTTTAAAGTATTCAAATAAAAAAACACTGATCCTATCAGAATATTCATATTTTACAAATTAAAATAATATCCCTTAATAATAATTATTATTTCATTCGTTGCAATCATCTTTTTTTTTTTACCATTCTTCTTGACAACATTATTGTTTTTACAATCAACCTTTACTTTGGTGCTCTTTCTGCAAATGCACTGAAGTAGACAACGAGATTTTGACAATCAATTGTTACCTTTTCACGGCCGCCGAACTTAAGAACTCTGTCATTTATATTTACAGACATGTTACTATCGCAGTTTTTTATTCCATCTTCAACGACTTCAGCAACATTGGCAGAGGCGTCCTCAACGGTCATCAAAAATGTATTTTCCATTCTTAATATTATATTTCCTGGAAGTTCATTCTCAACTGCTTTACTTACGGATGTTCAACTGCAAGTTAATAGAAAGGATTTATGAATAATTGTAATGGCAGCCAAAAATCTAGTGGTGTAGAAGCCGTGCCAATAGAGTTGTAATTTGTTCATCCATGAAAGTGTAATATTTTACAAAAATAATTGATTTAACAATATGTTTGTTATTATCGACGCAACATTAAAACATTACAACAATGTTAGAGTGATTTCAATTTTTATTTATTTCAAGAGTTTTAACTTGAACATTTTCCCAAAGATCTAATAACATCAACACTAAGGGTTTTAACTGTCTTAACTTATATTTGTTTCATTTTCATTAAATAAAATGCTTAAGTCTTGTATTAAGTTTTTACATGTCGGCCTTTTGTTCAAATGGAAAAAGTTCCTTCCTGCTTCTTAGTTCTTACTAAAAAAAGTTAAACCTAATCAAATGATCCTTCACTATTAGATGGAATTGCATTTATTCTACTTAAAATTGAACAGAGCAAAAGAAAGTGATGTCGCTCCCTTTCTCTATTAAATATTTACCCACAATATCCAAATAACATTGTAAAGACACACTTTCTCGATACCGACCCGTATTAAATATGATTACCCCCTTGTGGACAAACCAATAGAATAGAAGATTCAAATTAATGAAATACTTATAAGTACTTTATTAAACTAATTATAAGTAAAATGCTAGTCATGCTTAATAATCAAATTCTTTCTACAGCCATTGCAGTTAAGTACATCAACACCGCAGTTTTAAAAAACCATAACTATAAATAAATCATGGATCGAGTAAAATGCACTCTACGTACTACAACTGAAATTGTTTATAGTATTTCTTTTTGTTTATTTGGACTCTTAAAATATTTTCTAACCAGTTACACAGGCAACTTATACTTTGGTCTCCGCGTAACCTTGATTAATTTGTTTATGATTTGCAGTCATAAATAATTGTTCTTAGGTTGTGTTCCATATAATTTAATTTGATATATATTAAATTTGATTTGGTTCTTTCAATTTTTTCAGCTCAAATAGATGTCTATGTCTTGGACAAAGTTAAACTCAATTCTTTTAATATTAAAGGTAGAAGATGAATATGAGATAGGTAACAGAGGTGTAATTTTTTTCTATATTTTGATTACATTTTCCTAATTATCTAGTTAACTACTTTCGGCTTTCGTCAATTAAAGACTCCTAGTGGGAAAACGCAAAAAAATGTTTTTAAATTTTAAGTTATACGACTGTACAACATGGGTACATTTCAATCATAAGATTTTTAATTTTTAAATCATTGAACAACAACATAAGTTCTTAAATAGCACAATATGTAGAAAAAGTATAAATGCCTTTTATTGTCTCTATTATATATTAGGTATTAATTTTAACCACCTCTCAGCTTCCTACCTAAAACACTTTTATGTAAGGATGTTCCAAGAGTGGAAAAGTATTATTCAAATTACCGTAAGTACTTTTTTGGCTTCCGTTGATCGAGTACTGCAAATTAGAAAACATAAATATTAAGAAATGACAAAATTAAAAATATATAACAAGTAGTTCATTTGAATTAAAATACATGATTTAAACTTTAAAACATTGAACAACGTTTAGTTATTAGATTACAAAAATAAACAACAAAATGTAGAATATAAGATGTGTTGTGAAAAAAAAAAAACTAAAGAATTATGCATATTAATATTATATATAAATATATTATTTTTAATATAAATAATATTTTATCACATGTTCAGGACTATTTTATTTGTTAAAAACCACATTAGGCCAAAAAGAAGACTAGTTGATCCGTTTAATACATCGGATTGTGTAACAATATCTCTTATTTGCGGAATAGTGTATTCCACGACGTCAATGTCTTCTCCTTCATTTTCAACGCCACCTCCATCAGAAACTTTCATATGATCAGTCACTTCTGTGTAAAAATATGTTTGAGTTGTTCCTGTAATGCTTAAGCCGGATCTAGTGAAAAAACGTGAAAAAATTGAATTAAATAATTTAAAGCAATTATTTATTTCAAGTTGGGGACTTGCCTGCAACTAATGATTTTTTGTAAATCTGAAACTTTGATTTCGTAGCCACATTCTTCTCGTACTTCATCAACAGCTATTTCTTCTAAGGATTTGTTTTTGTCTACAATACCAGCACAAAATTCTACTGTTAACCCATTTGTAGGTGGATACTTCTCAGTATCAATTGGTCCTTCTGCAGGTCTATCAAAAGCCGGGATACATTTATAGTACACAGCTGAAACGTAAACATTATGGTGTTTTTATAATATTAGTAGCAATAAAAAAAAACATTTGTTGTATTACCCGGTCGAAATTGTTTCACACATACTAAAGTATTTCTGTTTCTGTTGTAAATTATAATAAAAACACTGCAAAGAAAAAACAATAATAATTACACGTTTTATTACTGTCCTTGTTTTATTTTATTTAGTAAACTTTGATAATGAATCTAAATATAAAAGGAAATATATTTTTCTGTTTGAGTTGTAATTACAAACATATGATCTTTAAAATTAGTACATTACAGTAGATTTTTATTTTCCAGTAAGAGGAGGGGTTAGATTGGTATAGACAAATTTGAAAAATTAGATGGCCTAAATGTAAAATAAAATATGAAAATTCTGTTTTAAATCAATATGGTATGATTGTACAATCCTTATGTACATGTATAATAATTCAACATCAAAATACTTTTACATTCATATAACTATTTAATTATAAGAACAGTTTCTTTAATTTTTAAATTATAATATAGTGTATACCATACTGTGTTCTAAATATATTTATGATCAGAAGTGTTATAATTTCATTTGAGTTTTAAGGGGATTGGAGGCAGTCAATGTTTTGGATATATTAGACCTAAAATTTTGAATTTTTCAAATTTCTTAAATTTTTTGTAATTACTAGTAATAGACAGTTATTAAAAAATCGACTTCTACGATTACCTGGAAAAAAGGTCGATCAGCTCAATTATTTGTATAGAATTAAATGTGAAATCATTAATGAACTCTGAGCTTAACCCAAATTTACCCGACAAATTTGGTTTAAAATGCAGATAATAAAGATTTTATGAAAATTATCAGCTAACTGAGACTTGTTTAAGGATCAAGCGACTAAGAGACAACCATAATATTATTCTTACCCATCGTGGCAATCCATCAAGTCCCATTTAATGTCTTTTTCTCCCTAGACATACGCATACATCAGGGTTGAAAAAAACAATGCTGCTAGGTATTTTTTTTACTTGCTTAAACATCAAAGAAAATGGCTTGATGTAATTCGACTCGGTGAATTTCACAGCCCTCATTTCACTAATTGGCTTCATAATTTGCTCAGTTACAATACTTATTTATCAATTAAACTTCGCTTAAAATTATAAATGTGATCAGCTGTCACTGTAGGGGAAATAAGCAGCTAATGAATTACTAGCAACTTTTTGGTATATATCTTAACCTTTGTTCGATGATGATGTATGTGCAACGTTCAAATTAGAACTAAATGATAAATTCAAAATAGTTTAAGGGTCTAAATTCTCTATGAATTGTTTGAAGCCAGTTATTAAAAACTACAATATTAGCCAGAAACTTGATGTTTTAATATACTTTTTTATTTTTTTAGTTTTAATATACTAGCCACTTTAGATACTGGCTTGTTAATATACTATATCATTATATATAATTCCACCACTACTCTAAACTTATATGGTACATCAACGAGACATGAAAATGTTCTTTCGTGGTTGCAGACTCGGCTGAAAAACTTTTTTTCGGTTACGTGCCAAAGCTAAGACATAAAAATGTCAAAAAAATTATTATAAACTATTCCAAATTACAATCACAGACTCCGATTGTCTTGTATTTTCATATTTAATCGAGGATGACTTCATAGTAACATGTTTTTGGATGTTCGACCTAATTTTATTGAATACAGGGTACTTTGGACTAAACTAAAATGTGACTTTTTGTAGAAATAAATGTTTCCTTTTACACAATAAAAATCCACGTACTGAGCTAGGTCTTAAACTTAATAAACATTTTCCTAAAGACATAAGTACATCAACAGTGTGGTTTTAAAAACCATAACTATAAATAAATCATGGATCGAGTAAAGTGCATTCTACGTACAACTGAAATTGTTTATAGTATTTCTTTTTATGTATTATGACTCTTAATATACTTTCTAAGCATTTACAATTTGTTCACAATGTGCAGGTGTAAATAATTGTTCCTAGGTCTGGTTGTGTTTTATGTAATTGAATTTGATATATATAATATATTTTATTTGGTTCTTTCAATTTTTTCAGGCATAATAGTATTTATCACTCACCAAATAACGCCATTAGATTTTGTCGATTCCTGGCTAAGTAGATGCCTATGTCTTGCACAAAGTTAAACTCAATCCTTTAAATAGTTAAGATAGAAAATGAATATGAGATAACAAAGGAGTAAGTTTTTCTATATTTTTATTATTTTCCTAATTATCTAGTTAATTACTTTCGGCTTTCGTCAATTAAAGCCTCCTAGTGGGAAAACGCAAAAAAAATATATCAAATTTTAAGTTATATGACTGTACAACATGAATACATTTCAATCATAAGACATTCAATTTTAAAACATTGAACAACAACATAAGTTCTTAAATAGCATAATTTGTATCGTGACTGAGAAAAAGTGTAAATGGCTTTTATAGTCTCTATTATATATTATTAAATTTAACCACTTCTCAGCTTCTAACATAAAACACTTTTTTAGTCCAAACCTTTACAGTCTAAACCAATCACAGTCCAAACTAGGACAGTAAGAAATTATCAAAGTTGGGTCCAGTATCCATAGATTTCTAATGCGAATCAGCTTAAAGTTTGTAGTAAAAGTTCCAACCGCATATGATTTTGGATCTACGGTGTTCTTTTCGAGTAAATTGATCCATAGAAAAAAGTTATCGTGACTTCAGATAAAAAATAAAAAAAAAAAAACATCTCGACAAAACCAATATCTTCCAGCTATCGCATCGAAGCTACGAAACTTGTAATAATTTATATTCCACTTAATATTTTAAATAAATGTATTTTGATTTTACTTATGAGAAGGTGTCGCACCACTTTTTTCGGCATGATAAATGTATCTCGGTCAAGACACTTTACTGAGGAACTGAGCGGGATTAGTGTAAAAGTACATCTGTATAACATTAAAAATTGAGACTTTATACAATTATTGACATGGTTGATTTTTGATTAAAAAAATGTTACCATAGATAGCTTTTGAAAAACTGTTAGTTCAACATACCTAACATGATAACTCAGTTTCGAAAATAGTCCAAGTCAAAACTTAGATAAAGTCAGTAACACAAATTAACTAAGTAATGGCTTGAGATCAATTAGGTCACGGGCTGAAGAGGGCAGTATGACCACTGTCTCGGTATCGATGCTCCCAGCTCATTGTCCTGTGTGTCTGTTGTCTACCTTACCTATAATGGCTGGATATTAGCTGCCCCCTACTTCATATAATCACTGATTATATGGAGGAGACATTGTAAATTAAATTATTATTATGAATTGTTTATGAATTGAAGTAAACAAGAGTTATTTTATTTATCAAGACAATTACAATAATAGTATGTTCCCATTTTCTGACATTATGGTAAACATTAAGGACGGAGAAATCGCGTAGACGAGAACTGGAACTGGAAATTTTATAAACATGATCTTTAAAAACAATATTAACTTCTTAGTTCTTAAACCAATGTCCCAAGCAACATACTGGCAACAGGCAACTTGCCAATGACAAGGGCTAAAATTATTGTCAACACAGTTTCAAGTTTACCAAAAGCAAACGGCGGATAGCAAACGCCGAAATGTGTTATCTTTTTTATCATATTGTTATTGACAAGTCTTATCTTGGTCATGATAATTTTACAGTGGGTACCACGGTATACCTTAATATACGGCACAATACCACAGATTATCTAATCTGTGATAATACTGTTATCAAATTTGTTATCTAGACTAGTCGAATGACCATGTGCGCGACATGTTGTCATACAATTAAAATTTAAATATTTTTTTTATAATAAGTATTAAATGTTTTAATATTAGATTAGTAATAACTACCTTTTTAAAGGCCAATTAGTTATAGCTACCTTTTCAACAAAATGGATCAACCAGAGCCAATAATCGGTAACATTTTTTTTCCTAATACCTATGTATTTTGTCTTGACAATTTAAATTGGAACAACCTGTATACTTTTTTATGTTGTTTATTAATTTGTACTGATTCGTTTTCAGCAATTAAAAACACCGACCAAAGTCCTCCAGTGGACGACCGCGATGGTGGTGATGTTGGCGAACCGGATCCGCTTGACATAATATTGACTGAAGTTCGAATGAAACCACGGGAAACTATCATGTAAGTTTTTACACATGCTTGTACACTGTTGGTCATTTAAATAAAAAAGCATCAGGATGGTTATAAGGTGTTGCAACTTTTATGAATGTTGAATAGCACAGCTACTTAAATGTCAATAAAAATGTAGCCATTCTTTTTGTAAAATTAAAATGACAAGTCACTTGTGGAAATATGTTTCTTATTATTTCAAGTCCTATCTACAATAATATTACACGAGCATGTATTTTTTTATGTTTCTACAGTATTATTATTTTGTTGTATCCAATAGTTCTTGTAAATATATTTTTCTCGAATAAACTAATAATCGTATTACGATACTTTTTCGAAAATGTTTGTCAATTTTCTTTTTAAAATTTACATTTAATAATATAGTATATTGCGATTACTAATATTAAATTTTTGTTATTATATATAGGTATATCATAGTATGATAACTATAAAATATAAATACAAACAAAATGTTTTCATGTAGGGTTTTTGTCTGTGGTAAATAGTGTTACGGACATCGTACTACATAAATGTGCAATAGTGCTCTAAAATTTGAATCAAAACTATTTATACTTCATTCATCCTTAAAATCAATATTTACAACCTTTTTCGAATATAATTAATATATTAATAATTATATTATTTAATCATAATATTATGGTAATGTGCTATGTAATGGTATGTTTGGTTGGAATCTCGGTCGCCGGATGTTTCTCTCGCTAGGTGGGTAATTGTCTCCAGAATACAACTCTTGTTAAGTGAAAAATTGTTAAACCGGCCTAAGGGTCTTAAAAAATAAAAAATATACTAGTATTTTTAAATTTTACGTAGATTAAAAATGATTATACCGTAATAAACTATAATATAACTATGTAAAAATGTATATTTTACTTAACATTTAAAAAAAAAAGTGTTTTGTTTTTACTGTTAAGGTAAACAAATTATACTTATAAAAACGTTATTATTTTAAATATTATTGTTTTTACGTTTGTAAAAGTAAACAACGAATTAGTAAAAATTCCAAACACGTTTTTTTTTATTAACCAAGTACCATAATATTAGTTTGATTGTCAATTGAAATAATGGTTTGATGAAATACTAATTTAATTTTTCAAAAAAGCTGTTGTTTGCTGTACATAAATGAGCAAACATTGTTTAATACTTTTTATGTTAAAAAAAAACATATTTTAATATTTATAGCTCAGATAGCAGCAGTAGTGAAGAAACTTCAGACAACGAAGGCAGTGTAATTTCAATAGCGTCGTCTAAAGACACGTATAGCGGTATACCAAAAACTAAAGGAGAGCTTTCTTTAACGGATCTGCCCCCCATTGAGGATTTATGTATTTCTGTCGAAGAAGAACAGTGCAAACCTATTGGGAGCATTAAAAGTATCGTCGATTCTTTAGGTGATTTTTTAAAAATATTTTCCTTGCTGTTAAAAGAAAAAAAAATTATAGCTATAATATAATATGTGTGTGTTTCAGTTGTTGTGGAAGCGTTCATTAATGTTCCGCCACTCGACATTGACTCCGTTTTGTTTGTCGACCGTGGGAAGCGCGCCTTAGGAAAAATATTTGAAGTGGTCGGGCCAGTCAACAAGCCATATTACACTGTACGTTTCAATGGTTCCGACCATGTACAAAAATTCAACGTCAACGTCAAGGAAACGGTTTATTGTGCACCTCAAACCGATTATACATCTTACGTATTCATTTCGAAAGTGATGCAACATAAAGGTAGCGATGCCTCCTGGAAGGATAACAATGAACCGCCGCCAGAGTACGTTGAGTATTCCGATGACGAACAAGAGAAGTTAGCGAAAAAAAATAGAAAAAGAAATAAAAAAACTGTACCGGAACGCCATGTACAGCAGCAGCAGCAGCCGCCACAGCCACAGCAACAACAAGAAATTCCTCAGACTCTGGTACGACAACAACAACCACAAAGCCCACAAGTTTATCGGCCACAGGGGAACGCTCAGTACCAACAACCAGTGCCGCCAGTATATCATCATCAACAACAACAACAACAGCCGTATCCGCAATTTCAACAGCAACAAAAATATCCTGCGTGTCAACCTCCGCAACAGTACGCTCAATCCTACCAACAGCCACAGCAATACCCTCCGTACCTTCAACCGCAACAAATATATCCTACGTATCAACAGCCGCCGCAACAATATCCCCTACAACAACATTGTCCTCCTCCTTTTCCTCCGCCGCAAATACAGCCGCCCCAACAATATCCACAGCCACAAGTACAGCCGCCCCAACAATTTCCAACATACCAACAGCCGCCCCAACAATATCCTCTGTACCAACAACCGCCGCAACAATATCCTCCATATCAACAACCTAAGGGGCCTTAGCTCCTTCCGGATTTAAATTTGTTGTTAACTTTTCACCGATACTATGATATAGTATTATGTATTACGTAATGAAATTATTTTATTTGTATAATGTTATCGTAAATAAGTAAGGAATTACAGCTCTGTCCCTCAATTTGTATTAATTGTACTTTGCTGTAGGGTATACAAATATGACTTTTGTAAATTAATTTATACTCGACTATTTTTATAGCTTTCCATCTTTATGTTAGTTAGGTCTACGACGCCCTGCCTTCCTGCTTTTTATAATAAACAATTTGTTTAAACAATTTTTTGTTAAAAAAATTTGACTGTTAATATTATGCTGTAGTCGGCTGTTGATGAATTTCCACTTTACACTAAGTGTCCTTTTATCGTTTAAGCTACTTGAAATAATACCCGACTAATAATGATCACTGTTTGACCACACAGTTACGGCATAGTTCCAAACCGAACTTGGTCGAATAAAACGAATAAGATAAAAAAATTAACGTACATAGTTTTAATAACAAGCATGAAAATAAATTTGAATTCATTGTGCGTACAACTATTATATTTCAGGTTCTCGTTAACTGTTAATTATGTATTACGTTTAAGAAATTGTTCTCAAACATTATCGATGGTATAAGTAAAAGTTAATTAAGCTAAAATTTGTAAACATATACCTATCATAATACCAATCTATTTTGATTCACTGACACATAGCAACCTGGAAATTGACGACGGTCAAAGTGTAATTCCCCCCCCCCCTTTTTTTTTTGGAGGACTCCCTAATAAGAAAAAAACAGTTTGACTACGGATTTTCGAGAAAATTGTATATGTTGTAGTTCCATAATAGATCTACATTCGGTAAAATGTTCAGACCTCAATCCTAAACACTTTGCTCGAAAAAGTGATACGAAGAAAAAATGTCTACGCCTTCTGGGGGAAAGAGTTTATGTTATTTTGTTGGTTTGTCAGTATTTATCGGTAGTACAAGTACTATGTTCAAAAAATATTCCATACAAATTAGGGTTGGTCCAATTGAGTACCTTGCGGGTACGATTTTTGATTTATGGAGATGCTACAAGAAGAAATCGGTTTAGCAGTTTAAAAGGCATTTTCATTTAATTAAACGAGCATAATGATGAAGTCAGTATATACTATACATAAGCCTTTGTCATATGAAGAGGTAAGTAATAGTATTATAAAAATAATTAAGTTGAATTGATCGTTTTACGATTTTCAATTAATTAAACATGTATTCTAAGCTGCTTTTTTTTTATGAAAATATTATACATTTTCTTTAAAAGAAAAAGTCATAATATTATTAAAAATAATATATTATTTGGTTAAAAGAACACATTTTTGGAAATAATACATTAAAAAAAAAACTTTTTCCAAAAGGTGTTACCTATTTCAAATTATATTTTTGACAAAGCGTAGTATTTCTGGCAATTTAACATTAGCCGATGCGTTTGCAAAAATCATAATGGTTTCTAAGGAGTTTTGTATAGGCAATATCGAAGTATAAAGAATTTTTAAGAACATTTTGACTATGTTAATTGATTAACCAGTTAATTTGTATAAGCTTCGGGGTATTATTTTTAATATTGTAGTTTACTCTAATAACCAATTTCGAATTTCTACTGCTGTTCGAAGACCACGACTGTATAATATGTTTTGATATAGTTTTGGGTGTGATGGAGAAAATTAGTAGATGTAATGTCGGATGTGTTTTACTATATAATATGATAATGTGGTCACTTTATTTTCTGATTGTTCAGTATGAATAAAAAAATTGTTATTCATTTTTTGAACGCATGGCTCTTAAAAAAAATTAAAATAATAAAAGGACGTTTAAACCAACTTATGCTAACCGCACTTCCTCTCCTATCTCAACAGTAATAACTTAATAAATAATTTTCAAAGATTATTCAACTGCTCATTGACATCCGTCCCGTCTTCGGGTCCACTAATTTAACCCTATCGACTGTCGTTTCGGCCTGGCCTAGCCAAACAGAAACGTTACAATTACTATTCACTTATTACTAAATAATATATATTCAAATATTACAAATGACTGTATATTATAAACATTTTGCTTGTTGTTAAATTTCAGTAATCATACCTGCAGATTTATCAATAACGACACACTACGAAGCTGACAATAATATTAACAGTGTAAAGGAACATAAGCAATATGGAGGTAATGAATTTTTTTGTAGATAAATAAATAAATTTCCAATTTTTTATAACTTTTTTACTTGAATATAATCTGGTAGAGTTTAATTTTATTTAAAAGCACATTAAATACATTTACACTAAGCTAAAGATTTCCAATTAAACAAAAAGGCCTAAGAATTTAACATTTTTTTTTTAATAAGGATTTTATCCCTGATTTTGAATTAAAAAGTATTTATTAATGGTAAAAGGGTTTATTATAAAATGTTTTTATAGATTGCATTCAACAATATAATTGTAATGGGTTGGCTGTACGTTGTCGTACTAAAAATATTTAGAATTCATTCGTATTTAATACATTTTAACATATCCTTAAGGTGCAGGTACAACAAATGGTAGCCATTTGATAGATATGTAAACTACCCCATCTTCGTTAATGACTTTCTGATCATTACTATTCTCATAGTTGCAGTCCGCGTGGTCAACGTTTATGAATTTAAGATCTTCTGGTGTTATATGACCATTAAATACACTTGAAAACAACTGTAAATAAAAAAAAAACCAATGAATTTATTTAACTGCATAAATCAGATTCAATTAATTAATTTTTCTTTTTATTCCAAAACTATAAATATCAAAAATCCGAAGCGATTGTTATTTTGTATTTACTTCATTTATGATTTCTTTGTCTAACGTCACTGATCTGGACATAAAGGCTATATAATGTGTGAAGCCATGGCCATTTCGTCTTTTTGCGCATACGTATACACCCGCATAGGATTCATAGTTAGTGTTGAACACAACCATAGACGGTTTCTTGTTTGCAGGATCTGCAAACAAGTATATTATACAATTTTCCAATTGGGTATCTATACACTGTGAAGTGGTTTATACTGTCGGTAGGTAAATTTAATGAAACGCTAAAAATCATTCAGCTTTAAACAAAAAGGAATTGTTGATTTATCGGGTGTAGCACAATGAAAGAATTCACAAAAATATTAAAAGAAAACTGTCAAATCATCGCACGAACTTGAGTAATCAATTCTAAGATCGGTAAAAGTCAATTGTGATGGTGAATTTGTATTGGCTTCCAATGCTCCAAACATGAATTTGTAATCGGATTTAGCTTCATGATCTGCCATATCATCGATTTTCTGTGTGTAAATATCATACACCAAACATCGAGTAACGTATAACGTCGTTTTTATGACGTACCATGGCCCTAAAAACTATAGAAAAAGCGACGGGTTAGAACGAGTACACGCAGGAGTTAGTTAAAACAATATTTCTAAGAAAGTTATTTTGTTGTTGTTTTTAAGAAATGTCAGCTAGGTCTATAAACAAATATTTATACAGTAACTAAAGATTTAGTTTCCGAACATTTTGTATGTCGACTCTTTTACGTCCTGACCTCGAAAAGTAGCTGATATACCACCCCTCCTACATCTCCCAATTATTATTTTCCTAAACACAAGTCAGTCATACTTGTACCAAGTTTATTTATTTTTATTTATCATAAAGTTCAATTTTACTGAACTTTATGATTTAATATTTGAGGCGTTTCAAAGTTCTGGCGGAACTAGCCGATTTACATACATTTGTCAAATTGTATTTATAGTTTTGGGGTCGCTAAGTCGGTTGGTAAAAATTCCGATAAAACAGAAACTTCTAACGGTGGGGATGAGTAAGAAGTGAAATGAACAATTATATATTATAAATGACCCACATTAGTTTCCTATATATATTTTTATGTAACAATAAATTATAGGCTTAAGTTAAAAAAAAGGTAGCTACATTAATTATAAATACAGTAAGGCTAGTAGATGCTTAACCAATGATAATTATTATGGTTAATTACCACACGGTAGTTAATTGTTTTATTTTATTATTTTATATCCTATCAAGTATCAAACGCGTTACTTCAACTTACTTTTTTCATATCGAAATCTTTCACAGGTTCTAAACTAAGACATTCATGTCCCGAAACGACATTCAAAGAGCTAACTAGCAACATACATAAAAGACCCAAGCCATTGAATTTCATCGTATGACGGTGTCTATAAACACGTAAATTGAATACTTTTAAAATCTAAAAAAAAAAAAAAATCATTGCAGTTATTGTATTGCAGTCAAGTTGTCATCTTGTACTACGTCTGATTGTAGTGTATTATTACAATTGAGAAAATTAGTAGATGTATAGTCGGATGTATTTCAACATATAACGTATTACTATGGTCATATAATTTTCTGATGCTCCAGTAGAAATAAGATAATTGTTATTATTATTATAATTTTTTTTTTTTGTGTAGCTTTTTATTTAGAAAAAAATAAAAGACGTCTAAACCAACATAACCTAACCACGCTTACGCTCCTATCATAACTTCAAAGAATTTTCAACAAGCCGTACTGTTTTTAACATTATTTTTAATTTAAAAAGTTTATGAAACAGGTACGTTAACAATTATTGAAAAAAAAAACATAAAATTGCGCTTTTCAACAATACATTTTTTTATCCTAAAAGCAACGTATAAAATTTGACTGCAATTAATAATATAGTCCAGAGAAAGTGTTTTTCTTTTTTTTTTCAATTAAAAATTGTTATAAAATAAAAATGTTAAAATGTGTTTCAGCTGTAAGAAACTTTACGCAGATCAGCGTTAGGCACGAGATAATTAACAAATTAATTAAATTTAATAAAATATTACCTTCATTTACTTGTATTATTTAAAAATATTTTAAAAAACCAGTACAGTGGGATCGGGGCATAGTGGGGACAGAGCATAGTTGGGTCGGGGTATAGTGGCGACGGGGAGGTCAAAGGTTTACAGGAATTTTTAAATCTGAAAGTGATAAAATCACTTTCGAAAAAACGCTTCGATACAAATCGGTAGTTAGTATTTTCAAGCCAGTACAGTCCAAACCAAGCACAGTATAAACCAGCAAAGTTAGAAAGTATTAAATTGAGTTTCTGTATTTACAAATAAGCACCAAAGCGTTAATTTGAAAGTGATTTTATACAAGAGGACTAGTACAGTAGAGTATAGGCATAATGGAATCAAAGCAACGAGGGGACGGAAAGGTCACAGGTCTACAGGAATTATTATAAATAAAAGTGACAAAATTGAATAAAATGACTTTCAAATAAACGCTTTGATGCTTATTTGTAAATACAGAACCTCAATTTAATACTTTCTAACTTTGCTGTTTTATACTGTGCTTGGTTTGGACTGTACTGGCTTAAAAATACTAACTACCGATTTGCATCAAAGCGTTTTTTTAAAAAATTCCTGTAAACCTGTGACCTCCCCGTCGCCACTTAGCCCCGACCCCACTGTACTGTTTTTTTTTTTTTGCAAAAACGAAGTGGACCAAATAACACATATACAATGTCTTGTTAAATTTAGTTGGAATGGTGGACGATTCAAGTTTCAGCCGTTTGTACTCCATAGTTTAAATTATAATCGCTTATTCTCGATAAATTCAATATTTATGTATTATATACTTCCATTAGAGCAATCTCACACAAACTATTTATACATCATAGATTATATTATTTCAAAGTTCTGATATACATCTATTTTACTAGATTGACAATGTAGAAAACAAAACGCAACTAAAAAAACCTTTTCATAGATCCTTAAAATGTAAAGGGTGTGGTAGTGAAACGGGTTTTCCCATTTAAATACATTGGAAAATCGCCCGTTTTAATGCCCCCCCCCCTGTATATTAATTTCTTGTTATTTTCTAAAGAAACAATGAGTTTGTAACATTTAAATTAAAATTAAATCGTAAGCCGGGTCCACACAGAGGTTTTAAAAAAACAAAACAAAAACTCAACTTTTTTCTGTTTATAAAAAACAGAACTGTAAAAAAACATTTGTCCACACTGAATTGACAAAAAACCTTAACAAATCATGAACAAAAATTAAAATACTATGTTTGTGTTGGGTTTTTTTTCATCTATCCATTCTGAAAAGATCGTTTTTGTTTTAAGAATTACATTTTTTTAATAATTAAAATATTAATGTAGAAACTGACAAGAGATATCGAAGACGAGGAAGGTATACTAATATTGGGTGCTGGATATATTTATTTAAATGTTCAAAATAATAAAAAAATTAAAAAAAAGACGTTTTTGGGTAAGACCAACGTTACAAAAAAGAAATGTATATGAATCAATGAACTTTTAAAATATTTACGGGATGATGACATTGGTATAATATAAACAAGTTATTAATATAACTTGTTTTTATTTCTTAACACATTAATATTTAATTACATTTAACAATTAATATTTAAACACAATTTCGTGTCCACACCGAGCTATAGTGTTCATGAAAACAAAAACATCTATACAATTTTCCACCACGAACAGGACACGGTTTTGTTCTTAAAAAGTGGTACTTGAGCACAAAACTTAATAGTATCATTCTGCATAGATATACATAAAATTGTTTTAATGATTTGATAAAATTTTTTTTAAGATTTTAGGTGTGTTTGTTAAAATATACGCAATCTGCGATAACACAGTTTTCCGGCAATTAAAAAAGAACTGTAATGCCGAATTTGTTTTCCGTTTAATATGTTTGTAACGAAGTCCCTTTCGTATAGGTTTCGTTATGAGAACTATATGAGTTGCGGTCGAGCGTGATCGGTTCCCAGGAGTGAGTGGTTTCTTGTTTTTGAAAATTAATATTAAAATCTCCTGCCAAGTATAATAAATGACGAAAACCCGTGTGCAATGTAGGTTATCAAGTACTTTTAAGGGTAAAAATGTATTTTGTAGTGATAAAATATAAATATTTTATAAGTTTTTAGACTTCTTGCAATATAAATTATCATAAAAGTTGAAAAAAATTTGTAAAAAAATGCAAAAAGCGTTGAGAGGGGAGCCGGATTTGAACCCGGTCCACTCACTCTTGGGAACCGATCACGCTCGACCGCACTACATATAGTTTTCATAACGCGTTACATTTTTTCTCGGCTAGGCCCCCCCCCCTCGCCAACCCGCGATAAGGAACTTCTCCGATTTGCATCGAAGCTAAAAATGTCTAGTCAAACAAATAAACAAATTATTCAACGTTTTATATTTCATTAGATTTAAAATACAAGAAGCAACTCAGCAAAATCTTTTGACTACTCAATTTCGAGCTCTAAAATTTAACCACGCATGAATCATAATTATTCTTACTATCATTATTGTTTAAAGAAAAATCGTTCATTAAAAAATGACGAGAGGAAAACACGGCTTTAGGGAATGTCAAATAAAGAAATATAAAATCCTTATGAATAAAGTTAAGGCTATTATAAAAATTTTAAAAATATTTATCTATTTCAACTAGAGTTATACAAATTCTCAATCGAGTATTTTTTTCCACAATTTATTCAAATGACTTTTGCTCAAATAACATTTTATTCGAATGATGCTTTTATTCCAACACTACGCATTATGAAAAATAATTATCAACTATCAAATCGAATTTAGCATTTTATCCAAAACGTCCCCTTAAATATATTTAAGATATAAATGGAAAATAGAAATTTGTATCGCTAATACGTTTTTTTTAAATAAGAGTATTTGAAAATTTCACATTTTCTGATCGTCAAAGTATACTTACAACTTTTGGAGTTTGATAGTGCAGCTTACTAAACGATGTACTGAATTTTAACGCAGAGTTTAAGCTTACGTGCTTTTTAGTTATTGGTTTTACACACCGATCGTCATGACGTATTATGCAGAAAAATTTGGCAGGCCAGCCTATGTGAATTTTTGTGAATTTGCATAGCAGGTAGCGTATGACAATTTATCGATAGAAATATTATATTTATGTATGTTTGATGGGTGTTTACCGTTTTTCTTCGTGGTGTGAATCCAACTTAAATAATAATTTATACATTTTTTATACATATGCTCTTTAACACATGGAGTTTTTTTTGCCTCGATACGATAACAAGAACTAAGAAACTATCGTTTTAATAATGATAAAAAGTATCTGTAGGTAAAATACAATTTTTTTTCCTGTTGTCCGACACTTGTATAGATCCGAAATCGTATGGAGATAATTATTTATCGGTAGGTCAAAAGTAAAATAAGCCAACTCTTTTATCTTAAAAACCGATAAACCCCGAAAAAATGTACCTGTTTTTCAATCTTAAACTTTGATTTGCTATACAGGGTGATTCTTTTATCACGAACCAGTCAATATCTCACTGGGTTTAATTAATAATCGAATTTTTTGTTTTCATATTGTTTTCATACAATGTGATCTCAATTTTGATATCGCAAAGTTCGAAAATAAAATATACCTAATACTAGAGGGAGACACAGTTGTGGGATATTGAATAATGTTTATTTTTATCAATATAGTAATTATACAAGGTGTTCCACTGTCCACAACGATTCGACAAAAGAAATAACTTTTGTTCTAGTAAATATATTAAAGATTTTATTTGTTGAAATTAATTTATACACATTTGCGCTGTAAGCACCACGTTTTTTATTGCACTTAACTATTTTACTTTTTTAAATAATTTATTTTATTCTTTTTGTTACATTTTTAAAAAAAAATTAAGATAGCCGTTTCATTAGGAATAATTTACTGAAAATTTTAACTGGTCGATAACCTTTCAATTACCTTTCAAGTTACTAATGGTTAAAGGGTACGATGGAAGCTGGAGTGCGCTGTGCGGTGGAGTAATAATATTAAAATATAATATAAAAAAGAAATCTTAAAAAAGACATATTATACAATTCTATAGTTACACCAATTAATTCAAATTTAAAAGTTGAAAACAGTTCATGGACAAATCGGGTTTTTTTTGGTTTTCTACAATAAACAACGATACGATGACGTGCGTTTTGAATTCAACAGTGAATCAACAGTAAATTATTAATTAATTTTGATGTACATAACACCCTCCAAATTACCTTCTAATGTGGTTTTCAAATCTTCATTGGCATCAAACGCCCGAAGTTTAGCTTGGTTAAATTTAAAGTGGACGTTTTCCAGGATAGTTTGAAGGGTTTCTACACTTATGTAATTTTGTCTGCCCGACATATTCTGGAGTACTTTTTTTTCCTGTTCGTTGTCTACAGAATGGCTCATCATGTTCCTAAAGTCGGCCAATCTCATCGGACCATTTCCTGCCGATAATGTCAACAAGCGCGCTTAACAATATTGTTTGGCCAGTTTTAAAGACATTTTGGTAGCGCATGAAAGACCAACTGAGACCTAAAAGCAAAATTGTGTTGAATTTCAATTCTGTATAAATATTTGAGCTCCAATGAGCTAAAAAGGCCAATGCCTTTTCCCCCAGGTTATTGCGCAAGTAGATTTTTGATTAGTTATTTAAAAATCTACTTTTTAGTTTACTTTGAAAAAGACAACGAAGTGAATACTGAAAATTTGAGAAATTAAAAGTAGGATTTAAACACAATTCTAATTGAAATATAACGACCTTGAAAAGAGGCTATTAAGCTTAAAAATGTTTACCAAAATTTAAATCCGACCATCTTATATAGGTGTAATTTTGTCAAGCATTTGGATCTAAAAGACTCTCTACGGGGACTAAATGTCTGTTTTTTGATTTAGCCATTAAAAAAATTATTTATATTTATCAAAAAAAAAACTATAAAAAAGTAAAAATATAAACGCTTAGAGTAAAATTAAAAAAATGGCCTTTTAGCCCTCCTAAAGAAGATGTAAAATTTTTAACAAAGACAAAAGTATTTGAAATCGGTTCGGTAGACATTTTCGAAAGTAAATTCCTGCTATAATCTTCAATTGAATACAATTTGACACTTTCTGTTAGCCTAAATATTTTACATACTTATTAAGTTAACTAACTTAACTTAACGAAAAAAATTGTTCCTTTGTAGGTACTATACTTCATCTAAAATGTATTCCATAAAATACTTAGTTTTTAAGTTTCAGACATTAATAACTCCATAATAATAATAAATATTAAGTATAATAAAATTAATTGTATTTTAACTAAAAAAAAATTGATAGATATTTGTTTGCATCTTTGTGGTACTAAACTACAATCTTGGTAAAATTGTCCAGTATTTAATGCTATTACTTTATGGATTATGAAGAAATAATATTTCAATAAAAAAACAAAATACCGATCCATTTGAACTATATGTTTACATTATCATTTGTATAAGTTTAGTTTTGTTATTATTATATTTATGGTTTTTTTTCTATTTAGTACTGTATTTGGGTTAACAGCAGTTATGTCAATAAATAAATATCGGTTAAGTACTAACCCAGTATAGCTTAAACCAGTAATGTTCAAACTTAGCACAGTGTTCACCAGCAAAACTTGTACATTCCCAACTAGTATAGTTTAAACTTGTAGAGTATAAATTAAGTTCTGTCCTAACCAGTACAGCTCAAACCAAGCAGAGTTTAATCTGTGCAGACCGAACTAGTACAGTATTATACTAAGCCCAATTATAAATTAGCATAGTGGTTTAAAGAGGGTATTTATTTTGAAAGTGATTTAATGCATTTGAACTTGCTTGGCTCTTCCCCTCTCCCATCTAGTTAGGCTATAGATATAACATAGTACCTACATTTCATATACCTACCTAACACTTATGTACTTTTCTTGTAAATCACCGTCAGGCGTAGAAATAAATAAATAAAACAAAAATATTTTAGTTTTAACCATACAATACCACTAATGTTTCTAAAGTTTTTTCCAGACAAAGTATTATAATGTCGCAATTTTGCTTTGTCAAGTGAAAGATAAGACAATAAGCTAAGAGAGATCACATATAACACATTGTACCTTACCGATATCCACCTGAATTCAACTGGCACTACCAAAACTTTATCAGCAGAGTTAAAATAGGCCATTCCCAGCTCACACACTAATTTCTATTAAACAGGGAACCAAAACCATTCTGCTAAATTTGTAAACTCAACCTGAGCAATAATCATACAACAATAAATTTCCTGGTATACTCATTTGCGAGGAATCAGCATGACATCCCAAAAACAATAAAATATGCTTCTAAAGAAAATAATGCACATAAAATAATTATTAAACTGTACAAATTAATGTAAAATGGACTTAGAACAACACTTTTTGATGTTTGAACATTTTATTACTTCTTAGTTATAATTAATCAATTTATTTTTTCTATTTATACAATGTATCCTACACATAGGTTAATTACCTAAATGTTGAAACCTGTTTTAAACAAACTCAATAAATAAAAAAAAAATTATTATTACAATATCCCAAATCACAATCACAAATTCGTTGCGAATTCGATTGTCTTGTACTTTCATATTTGATCGAGAAAAATTTTATAGTGATATTAAGAGCTGATTTAGTAAAAATGGAATGATGAATAAATAGTTATTAGAAATAAAAACCAGTCGAAATTGTAGCATATTATTTATTTGACATAATTAATTGTTTTTATAATATTAATATAAGACTGTTAGACTATTGGTTAAACTATGAAGCTTATTCACAATAATTATAACATGTGAAGTCAAAAAATTTAAATAATTACATGTTTATGATAACAAAACTCTTTATAGAATAAATACAACAGAATTTGTATAGCCTGATTGTAACACAATTTAATATTTTAATAAAATCAGCCGAAATTAAAATTAAAAAAAAAAACAACATGCAATAAATTATAGATTCTTGTTTTTAGAAAAACGAATAAATGAGCGTATTACATCAAAATCAGTACCTCCAAATGAATGTTTTACAAATTGTCTAAATGCGAAAAAACTTAATTCACTCTCTAATAAATAAATATCAAACTCACAACACTTACCCATAGCTCTTAACTTAAGTTTTCTATCTTGTAAATAATTTCCGGTAAACTTGTCAACAGAAAAGTTATCATTACCGAGTTGAAAATATTTCGAATTAATTTCATTTAGTTGTTTCAAAACGGTATTTTCAAGCTCTTTGTTTTTTCTTACATCGGCTAACTTGGATACAAATGATTCAGAAAAGAGTTTGGCAATAAATTCTAATTCATGATCCTTTTCCAAATTAAAAATCTTTATAATTTCATCAAAATAGTTTTTCATATTCTCGCTAGACTTCTTTATCTGATCGATAGCAGGCGCAGGCCATATTCCAGATTTTAAGCGTAATGCAATTTCTAACACGTGTTTCCACGAGGTGTAATGTATAACATATTTTATAACGTTCATTAAAATACCTTGGCATTCCGCAACGTCGTTGGTCAGTGTCCCAAAAGATTTAAAGTCAAGCTTTTTGGAGCATTTATCATTTATTAGACGGTATATACTTTCTTGTTCCAATTGGTCGGTAAATTCTGCAAAGTCGTTCAATAATTGTCTCAAAACAGAGTCTTTTATTTTAGATGTCAAAAGCAAATGATCAAATCTGAAGTACGATGTACAATCTACGATGTTCATACGTTGAGTTATATTATAAAATCTATCTTTGATTGTCTGCTTGAGTTCGACGACAGAGGTAGTGATTGTGTCGTGCGATATTATTGGAATAGCACACTCTTGCTGGGAATTAAAATATTCAGAATTAGTGTATTGGTCGGTATACTTGGTATTATCATCTCCAAACTGGCATTGTTGTCCAGTGAATTTTGCAAGTTGGATGGAAACTTTTTTGTGATCACTCAAAAGTCGGATTCGTGTATCTTCGTCGTTTAATATATCCTTTATGTCTTGTGAGCCCAAAATTCTCGAATACATGAACACAGACCATAACGGATCGATAGAATCGATATAACCGAAATTATATAAAATGTTTAACATGGCGATCACCTCTTCTTCGAATGAAAACACGCATTCTTTCTTGTCGTTAATAAGACCTGTAACGCGTCCTTACCTTCTTCGGTCAACAGTGGTTCGATCAAATTCATATAATGACCACAATGCAACACATAACTACACAGGAGTCTTTTGTACACTTCTGTAACATCACTCGGTTCCACCGCTGACCATGAAAAAGACCAGTTCATTTTATTATAGTTCTTTTTCAATTCATCGTGAGAGTATCCCGTATCTATATCGAGCAATTGTTTATAGTGTCCTCTGGTTTTTCTTTTTGCATATGATCTACGTACACACGAATCGCCGTATTGCAAAAAACCCACTGTTAGTACAATTAGCAACACCAGAGGCCAAGAGAACGACATGACTTCGTTTAAACTAAAAATAATTTAATATTACCGGAATAATATGACAAAACTAGTTTTCTGGAAGTCACACAGGAGTTGTGTTTTTTGCAGTATTAAGTGGTATTTATAAGAAAAAAATTGTATTTTTTTTTTTTAGTTTTACCAAAAAGCCAACTTGCAATAAGATATTGTCACGGTGGAAATAAGAACTACAACAAGTCGGCGTTTTAGATAAACTGTTTATTATATTATGTAATGGCAGCGCGAAAAACACGAGAACAGAGAAAAGAAAAGTGCAATTTTGAATTGTACGTTTTGGACACGAAGGAAAAGGGTGTGTGGCCCAGCCCATGAGCATGAAATTTCCAAAAACTACACAACAGTATTTAAAGGTTATACCACATAATAACGGAACATGATAAAACTCAGAGTGGAGGGCACGGGAAGAAGGGAAACGCCGATTATCGCGAACAAATGCGGTGCAGCGGTCGAAGACCTTTGTCATGCCGTCACGTCGTAGACAGCTGTTGTTGAGTTTTTATACGGTATAAGGCTGTTCAATGTGTTTTAGCACTAGTGTAAATAATGTTTTACTGTCTGTGCAAAGCAACCTATGTACCAGCGTGCATAGGCGTGCGCAGACTTCAATTTCCGGTCGAGCTTTGAACAATATTAGTGCCCCAATACTTGGACAGTGCCCCTACATTTATTTTAATAGTAAACATACGTTCTAACTGTAAATAAAAAACTGGTTAATGAGCATACAACATATTTTTATTTCTAGACGCATGTTATTGAAGTTAAATACAAAAATTTCAATCCTTTAAAATCATTCAACATAAATAGAAATATGTTAAAAAATAAAACATTACCCAAAATGAAAGAAAATGTTAATTATTAAACCAATTAATAATTAAAAATGATATGTACGTATATTAATACATTATACATATAAAAATATTTACTGATGTATTATTATATTATAATAAATGAAGAATTATAAATAAATTCTTCTATTTTCCTTAGCTTTGAATTCGTCAATCACCATGTCAATGTCGACACTAGATGTTAGTTCTGATTCAGTAAACATTAATAATAAATCATTTAGCCGGTCTTGGAGCATAGTACTCCTCAATTTATTTTTTACTATTGTTAATTTTGAAAATACTCTTTCGCAGGAACAACTTGTAACTGGTAATACAGTAAAAAATTTTAGTACGGTGTAAAATCCATTAAATGAGTTTGGGTAATTGTTTGATTTTATCCAATCGAGCCATGAATGGATGGATTCATTATTATTAGTATTAATATCTGGTTTTATTATTAGTGGTAGCCGGTAAATATGTTTAGTTTTATTACACTATCACAAGTCACAACAAATAAAATGCTTATGATCTTCACGAACATATTATTATACAATATAGATTTTAGTAAAATGTATACGCAAATTTAACTATACAAAAAAAAAATTAGCCCCCTATAAAATGTCCGGTCGAGCCCAGGCACGACCAGCTCGCCCCGTGCGCACGCCTATACCAGCATGTTGCAAATGTAGCATATGTAACAACATGTGTAGACATTTTCGAAAGTGAATTCCTGTTATATTCTTTAATTGAATACAATTTCACACTTTCTGTTACCTTAAATATTTTACATCTACACATAGGTTAGTTATCTAGATGTTAAAACCTGTTTTAAACAAACACAATAAATAAAAAAAAATTATTATTATAATATCCCAAATCACAATCACAGATTCGTTGCGAGTTCGATTGTCTTTTTTTTTACATTTGATGGAGGATAATTGTATAGTGATATTAACAGCCGGTTTAGTAAAAATTGGAATAATGAATAAATAGTTATTAGAAATAAAAACCAGTTAAAATTGTAGCACATTATTTATTTGACAAAATTAATTGTTTTTATAATATTAATATAAGACTGTTAGATTATTGGGTAAACTATGAAGCTTTTCACAATAATTATAACATGGGAAGTCACAAAATTAAAACTATTACATGTTAATGATAACAAAACTCTTCATAGACTAAGTACACCAGAATTTATATAGCCTGATTTTAACACAATTTAATATTTTAATAAAATTAGCAGAAATTAAAATTAAAAAAAAAACAACATGCAATAAATTATAGATTCTTGTTTTTAGAATAACGAATAAATGAACGTATTACATCAAAATCAGTACCTCCAAATGAATGTTTTACAAATTCCCTAAATGCAAAAAAACTTAATTCACTCTCTAATAAATTAGTATCAAACTCCCAACACTTCCCCATATTTTTTAACTTAAGCTTTCTATCTTGTAAATAATTTCCGGTAATCTTGTCAACAGAAAAGTTATCATTACCGAATTGAAAATATTTCGAATTAATTTCTTTTAGTTGTTTCAAAACGGTATTTTCAAGCTCTTTGTTTTTACTTACATCAGCTAACTTGAATACAAATGATTCAGAAAAGAGTTTGGCAATAAATTCTAATTCATTATCTTTTTCCAAATTAAAAATCTTTATAACTTCATCAAAATAGTTTTTCATATTCTCGCTAGACTTCTTTATCTGATCGATAGCAGGCACAGGCCATATTCCAGATTTTAAGCGTAATGCAATTTCTAAAATGTGTTTCCACGAGGTGTAATGTATGACATATCTTATAACGTTCACTAAAATACCTTGGCATTCCGCAACGTCGTTGGTCAGTGCCCCAAAAGATTTAAAGTCAAGCTTTTTGGAGCATTTATCATTTATTAGACGGTATATACTTTCTTGTTCCAATTGGTCGGTAATTTCTGCAAAGTCGTTTAATAATTGTCTCAAAACAGAGTCTTTTATTTTAGATGTCAAAAGCAAATGATCAAATCTGAAGTACGATGTACAATCTACGATGGTCATACATTGAGTTAAATTATAAAATCTATCTTTGATTGTCTGCTTGAGTTCGACCACAGAGGCATTGATTGTCTCGTGCGATATTTTTGGAATAGCACGGAGTTCTTGCAGAGATTTAAAATATTCAGAATTAACGTTCTTGTCGTCATACTTGTTATTATCATCTCCAAACTGGCATTGTTGTCCAGTGAATTTTGCAAGTTGGATGGAAACTTTTTTGTGATCACTCAAAAGTCGGATTCGTGTATCTTCGTCGTTTAATATATCCTTTATGTCTTGTGAGCCCAAACTTCTCGAATACAAGGACACGGACCATAACGGATCGATAGAATCGATATAACCGAAATTATATAAAAAGTTTAACATGTCGATCACCTCTTCTTCGAATGAAAACACGCATTCTTTCTTGTCGTTAATAAGACCCTGTAACGCATCCTTACCTTCTTTGGTCAACAGTGGTTCGATCAAATTCATATAATGACCACAATGCAACACATAACTACACAGGAGTCTTTTGTAAACTTCTGTAACATCACTCGGTTCCACCACTGACCATGAAAAAGGCAACTTCATTTTATTATAGTTCTCTTTCAATTCATCGTGAGTGTATCCCGTATCTATATCGAGCAATTGTTGATAGTGTTCTCTAGTTTTTTTTTCTGCATATGATTCACGTACACACGAATCGCCGTATTGCAAAAAACCCACTGTTAGTACAATTAGCAACACCGGAGGCCAAGAGAACGACATGGCCTCGTTTTAACTGCAAATAATTTAGTATTACCGGAATAATATGACAAAACTAGTTAATTGGAAGTCACACTGGAGTTGTGGTTATTGCACTAATAAATAGTTTTTATTAGAAAAAAATTGTATGTTATTTTTTAGTTTTACCAAAAAACCAACTTGCAATAAGATATTGTTTTTCGTTATTTATTTGTTTGTTATTGTTGAGTTATTATACGGTATACTGCTATTCAATGTGTTTTAGCACTAGTGTAAATATAATTTTACTGGCCGTGCAAAGAAACCAATGTACCAGCATGTTGCAAATGTAGCATATGTAACAACATATTTTTCGACGGTCATCCAGATTTTTTGTTATACAGGGTGTCTTGCCAGAATTTAATGTAACCATCTTGGGTTTAGATCGAAAACACTTAAGACTATATTGTTATAATTTATATTCATATTCATAATATTTATATAGAAGAATAAGAGCGGATCAGTAGATAGAACCGATATATGAAAGTATATGCTGCACAAACTCCTACACGAAAGACCTTGTCACCCAACAATAATCAGATGTATAATCTTACAACAAAACGAATAAAAGAACCTATCAAACTAGAATAAATATGTGAATATGATTTTTCATTAATTATATGTTGATGGGATACCCTGTATCGATGACACCGCCATCATAATAAAAAAAATGTGGTTTTGCATTTGTTTATTCGTACAATCGAGAAGACATTGTTTAAAGTATAACAAATGTACACCGAAGTGTTTTTATCTACCACATGTGGTCTTACAAACAAAAACTAGTTTTTACGATTTCAAATATTATCGCCTAACACATGTGGCTTAACAATATAAACGTTTTAAAATTTTTTAAATATTTATTTATTTATGATAGCTGTTGTGGTAACGGGTAATATTATTTTTTTTTTAATTTATAAATTTTAACGAAAAAAAAAAGATGTTTCTATAATACTATATTTCACGGTCAAGCTTACAGGCAAAAATAAAAGTGTACTCACTAATTTAATAAATAAAAGTCAGCCCTATGTGGTCGGTACACAGTGGAGACGGAAAGTCGACGGGTCTTCAGGAGATATTATAGCTGAAAAGGATGAAAATAACTAAAATATGTTAAATTGAAAGTTAAACAATTTGTCTACTTTAACCTTAATCGTAAAAAATAAAAATATAGAACTTTTCAATTTTCAACTTGTCCTACTAAAATGTCGAGAAAAATGGCTACATCGCGTTGAAATTTATATGATATGTATATATATATAAAGAAAATATGTAGTTATTGTGTCCCCTTAAATAAAAATTATAAACATTTCCCGACCTTTCTACACATGTTTAGATTAAAAAACGCTTTTTTTTTTTTTTAAGGACGTTTATTAGCAAACTTACAATCTATACAGATATATGTACAATAAGTGATTATGCGATGAAAAACAAAAAGAGATGGGGCAGTGAGGAGGAGGCTCACATTAGAGCCACCTTTACATAAGAAATTTTAAATTAGGTTAATTTACATTAAGTAAGTCTCTTGACCAGTTTCGTTTGAGGCGTCGGTTTGGGTTGCCCGGAAGAGTTTTTGAGCGTAGCTGAGTGACAAGTCGGTTTGGATGGCATTGCATTTTGTAATGTAGTCTTTGGTAGTAAATAGATGCAGTCTTTTTGACTGTTGCTATTTTGAGGTCTTCGTGAAGGGAGTCGTTGGTGACATACCACGGGGCTTTGGTTACAATGCGGAGACAAATGGACTGGAACGCCTGAATTGTCCTTATGTTAGAGGTTTTTGCAGCACCCCAGAGCGCAATGCCGTATGACCATATTGGTAGGAGGAGGGATTTGTATAGAAGTAAACGGTAGGAAACGTTCTGGTTGGATTGAATGAGAGGTGTAATTATATGAAGGCGAGTATTTAGCTGTTTCCGTTTACTTTTAAGATGGGGACCCCATGTGAGCCTCCTGTCGTATAACAAGCCCAAGTATTTCGCTTCCCTTGCACGTGGAACAATGGTGTTGTTGAAAGTTATGCCGGGACAGTCATTTTGACGAAGGGTGAAAGTGATGTGGGTAGATT
>NW_026096470.1:0-21489 GCF_023614345.1 Adelges cooleyi
CCATTTTATGCCGTTTTTCTACAGATTTTTTTTTAAACATTATATACATAATATGCGTGCTAATAAAACTCAATATTTATATACACTGTAAGCATAGTTATTATTTTCAACGTTTTTTTAAACAGCTCTGTAAACATTGTGCCGATACTTAATCTAATCAGAATACGGGTAGGTATTTCAAATGATTTCGATAACTATTCTTTAGTATAATAGTTGCTATAATAGTTCAAAATGTAAGGTTTTTCATTTTGAAATATTGTTTGAATTTGTGAACATTTTTATAACTTGAGTGTTATTAATTATTTTGCTCATCTCTATACTTTTCAGTGATAATGTTTAACTGGTACTTTGGATGTAATTATATAATATTTATATTAACCATGTAAATTCATAGAAATACATTGAAAATGTAGATACCCGACAAAAATTATTAAATGATATTTTCACAACTTAATAACTAATTTCTCATCTAAATCAGATTTGCCATTACACACAGTCTAAGTAAATAACATTTTTTGTTTCCTTATGAAAATATAAATAAATAACCAGTGCAGTATTTTTTTTTATGTATTATAGTTGTTACTATAGCAGTTAGTTGCTATAATATATTTTTTGTTAGTTATAATCGTTGTTAAAAAACATGTTTTTTTATGGTTTTTAAACAAAAGAGCTTTAATACAATTTAAATATTTATTGTTTAAAATAGGATTTTAAAGAAGATACATAATTCAAGTGAAGATTTGAAATGACGTATTCTCACAACCAAAGAATTATATTGTCTGGTGGTCAAAAAACTATATCACGGATACAAATGGTATAGAACTGACCAGTCGCTCATAACAAGTTAAGATTTCATTTTTACTCCTAGACTTATTTAATTTAGCAACATGGTTTAAATGACGTTTACTAAAAAGTTTTAAAGCCTTAATAAAAATTAAATGGGGTATTATCTCATGGTATTGTAACGGTTACATTATCTAACCGTTCCTGTTTACTCTGAATAAATATAATTGACCATTACTTATATTTTTTTTTGCATGTGTTATAGTTTATAAAAAACTATTTTTATTTGTGTTTTTACTTACTGCCTTTGTTCGCCGTCTGCACGCGGCGAGGTCGGGGGGCACGGTGTCAGCTTCTGTACAACGCCTCTTCGGCATCGTGTAGACGGCGGTTTTTCTTCGCTTTTTTCCAACGCTCTTAGCTGTTCATGCATTTTTTCTAGTTCGTCCACGTGTTGCAATTGTATCCTTGCCGATTCACTCTTTAACTTCCCCAATTTCTCATTGTGTTAAACTTGCATCCTTTGCGGCAGACTTCATCTGGTTTTATTTATAATTATTATTATTATTAAAAAAGCACCGAGGAATTAGGGTGGGTTTCCTGGACTGTCGAGACATGTACTTAATTTGTAGTATAAAAAGTCGGCACCAGTGAAGACGTCGCCGGCTACCAATCCTGCAACAAAATCACTCATCCTTGAATCCTTAGAACAACTTAGAAAAACCAGAATTTTGGTATCATGGTATTGTAATGGTTACATTATCTAACCGTTCGTGTTTACTCTGAAAAAAATATAAGTAAGGGTCAAAGTAGAGTAGTTTTTTTATGATTTCATGTTAAAGGTCATGTTTCATTATTTTTGTTTGCATTGACAAAAGTAATACTAAGTTTGTCCCTTCTGTGTGATTCCTCTTCTTTCCAGAAACATAATATTTAAATCAAACAGGTACATCTTATAATGTTTTACAATATTATAGTATTTTCATACATATTTATTGTGGAGAGAGTATTTCTAGTCTCTCAACATCTACAGGATACATAAATCATCATACATATAAAGTAATAAGGTAAGGTAGCACAGCCGACAATATTACAATACGCCCAAAACAGAGTGCAGCACGGACGACCGGCTTTGACAAAGGCTTGCATAACACTATCGTCACTCCGGTTTATGGATGCACAGTTGCACGTTAACTTAATTTTAAGCTAGAGAAAAACGAATACATTAATATTATTTGTTAAGGCGGGTAGTACATGGTCAGAGATGTTGGAAAACATACCGACCGGTACGCGCTAATAAAAAAATGCACCTATCTAGTTATGATTTAAAGACAAACCGGTCAAATTTATAAATACTATTTTTAATACTTTTTGCAATTAATTAATTCATGTAATTGGATGAAAATATATTAAAAAAAACCCTACCCGTGGGGGATAAAAGCATTTTTATTGTGTGATAACATACTGCTACCACTGAATTAGACCTAAAACAATTTAATCTTGGCGCTAGTGTTGTATTCCACTTAACAAAACACCTAAAAAAAAAAGCATCTTCTTAAAATTTTATCAAAATTTTAATAACTTTTTTTCGACGTTTAATTTATTTGAACAGTTGGAAGCAAACCAAATTTGAACCACCCGATCTGCATTGACCGATAAACAGCTAGCCAAAATGGTAACGGTACGGTGTTTGAAATTTCAATTGAATCTGTTAGTTTAGTTTCCAATTTTTTTATAAAACGTTGGGATAAAATACAAAAATAGTACGTTAATATTGATAGGCCAGAAATAGTAACAGCATGCGTGGAGTCGATTAAATAGACCAGGAAAATGGTCAGTGGAAATTAGTTCAGTAGTTTAAAAAAAAAATCTGTTGAGTTGAGTTTTAAGCGGATTAATTTTTCTCAGGCTTCATAAGGAAAGAAATTCATACATATTATTTGTGACAAAATTATCTGTGTTATCCGTATTAGTTTCTTAGTTTTGATTGTGAATTTTTCTCGTGAAACATGTCGATCGAGTCTGCCGCCAAGTGCGAAATGAGTTTTTGGAACGCTATGAACTGGGGGGTGATGATTTTCTCAATTGTATTGTTACTAAGACTTAGGTTGCACACTAAACGCCTGAAATCAAGAACAAGTCACGCCACTTCACTCTCAGCCATAAAGTTTAAAACCACCATTTCAGCCAAAAAAATTATGACCATCAACGTATTGTGAGACCCTAAAAAAATTTAGAAGAATTCAGAATAAAAGGAGGGGTCTACTGACTGCTGCACGACAACGCCTGACCATACACGACCAGCGAAGCAACATAGGGGGGGGGGGAAATATGCAGCAGTCCAGGAGGTACAGGAGGCGGTCGACAAGTGGACGAAAGAGGTGGCGGCAAAGTTCGTATGTGGAATAATAATTTACATAAACTCGTATATAAAACTATAATAAAATTTGAGTTTGTTTTATCATTGCTTTTATAATATTGTATATAGCACATACCTTGTCGTGGAGTTACTCGAAGCTCTACCTTGACCTTGACGATATCTCTTGTGTATATAATGTTTAAAGCTCTGATTTACTCTGATGTATAAACAAGAGCGGTGTAACGAATCGACCAAGTAAGCAATGTTGAACGAACAGAAGAAGATTTTCGAGACCTGCCGGGTAGTAGCCCAGCGAAAGGTCAGCGAACCTGTTCAGTACTTCAGGTAATTGGTTGTAACCTATAATTGTTGAGAGACTAGAAATACTCTCTCCACAAAAAATATGTATGAAAATATTATAAAATGTACCTGTATGATATAAATATTATGTTTCTTACCCTACCACCCTTATATTTTGTGAAACACCACAAGCGGATACATTGTCACATATAACCGAGTATCGATGTCAATTTAAGTATACCCTTTTTTGTAATTTTCTGATTTTTAAATTTTTTTTTGTTAGGAATCCAATTTTACATTTTTTTTAATTTATGTCGTTATTTACAGTATCATTACTAGTATAACTATAGACTATATTAATATCAAATTTAATATTTTAACATATTTAACATAAGATAAATATTATATTATTGATTGCGATTAAAGAAGGTAACTCTGTATTTTAAATAATTTTCAAGGAAACGTTGAAAAATAAATTTGTGGGCAATGGACGCTGCTTTTTTACTGTGCTGCATACTTCAACTTTAGTTTTGACTCTTTCGCTTCCAGTTTAAATAATCGACTTAACCCATCTGAGCTAAATTTTATATTTTTAACATTAAGTTAAACTTAAAGAGTTGGGAGGGACGACGAATTATATTATATTATTCTGTTCCACAGGCGAGTAGTGTTGAATGTGGTTTATGGCAAATTATTTTTGTATTGCTGTTCCCCTCGTGCATTTTTTGCTTGGGGAGGGGTTATTCAGCGGACATATTCATTTCCGAGTGGAGAACATTTTTAGCTATGGCATTTAAATTTGTAGTAATAATTTATAATGATTCTTTTTCAAAAATTCTAGTACACTTGGCAATGATGTGTTCGTTTACAATATCCCAAAATACACAATGTCTGCTAATACATTTCTATTTAGAGAGTATGAAACCCGTGACTGACGGTAGGACTTATAGAAATTGTAGGACAGAGCTTTATCAACTCTCGAGAAGACTTGGTGGAAGATGTCATAGGAGCCACATAGCGCAGACATCATTGGATGCGAAAGCTAAAGACGGAAATGAAGGGGAAGAGTGACACAACGCCTAACTTAATAGAAAACTCGTCATTTTATAAAAAAATTTTATCCGGTATTTTTATTTACAAATATGTTGTTCTTTAACATTGGTACGACTTAGAACTATAAAGAAGACTTGGAACTATAGAGAAGACTTGGAAGATACGAGTAAATAGATAGAAGTTCACAGAAAAACTGGTCAAAATAATAAAGAAAAGCAAGTTCCTCTGACATTAGCAGTGTTGCCTCAATCAAAGTTAACAAAGCAGAAACGTTAAGATAAATTTTGTTTTTGTTTAAAGCTTTTTAAGTTTTTTTCTAATTGTTTTCATTATTATTGTACTTTATTTTTTATCGAATAACCTTATTTAAATTAATAGAGTAATCTTAGAGTAAATTATGACCATATGGTTACAACCATATGGAATGCCAACATAGAGGTTAGTTTAAAATTTTAAAAATACTACAAGGCAATTCATGGGGTGAGCAGTCCGCTTGTTTTTTCAAAATAAAGTTGTTTATGTATACTACAGTGTTGTAAAATAATCCGTTCTTATGTAACGACCGACATTTGTCTTATATCCTTCAATTGGTATATATAAATCTTAACCAGATGGTCTCTAATGGTGGTTTAACTCCACTATGCTAACCTTTTATTATAACATAGGTACTCGTTTATAGTGTAATTGTAACCACGTACCCGTATCATGCCTGTGAGCATAGTCAACTAAGTACAGACCGGTTTGCCACGGAATTATAACAACCAATGTTTTCGTTTAGCGCGTACTTTACAGTATGTTTTTCAACATATCTGATCAAGTACTACCCTCAATTTTTTAAAAGATATATGTGTTAAATTTTGCATGGACTCAAAATTGTATTAATTCGAGTTGAATTGAATATTCTGGGTGGATGTTAGTTTTTGGATCGATAGTTTTTTTTTATTAATATATATTCTTTTGGTAGAATAAAGATAGCACTAAATACCGTGTTTGTTTTGTATTAATGAAGATAATATTATCTATTTATAATGACTACAATTGTAATTCATAACCGTGCAAACCTTTGACAAGCATTCGTCGTAGTCACAATATTAAAAACTATCTCAAACTAAAGTAAACCATTTGACGACGAAAAATAATCCTTATCAGTTAAAAGTTCTATGAAAATATTATAGTTATGCTCTTAAATAAGGCGATAAGCAATTTATATCTTAGCCTAACTTTTATAATACAAATACATAAACAAAAGCAACATACTGAGTCTGCTTGTGTTTAATAACTGCCAGTCTCCAATCGACAACTAGTTAATATAAGTGTTTGAGTAGTTTATCATTATTTGCACCATTCATACTAATTAAAACAAGCTTTGTGTTAGGCTGTACCTTAAAAAAAAAAAGTTTTTCAGTCAAGTCTGCAACCACGAAAGAGCATTTTCATGTCTTGTTGAAGTACCGAATAAATTTAGATTAGTTGTGGAATTATAATTAAAAAAAAAAAATTACATGGAGCTTCCAGTTACAGCATAAGCCAAGGAGATTAAAAAATTATGTACAATCATGTTTCTGGCTATAATTGTAGTGTTTATTAACTGGCCAAAAGTAGCTTTACATAGTTTAATAAATAGAGAATTAAACTGTTTTGAATTTATTATTTAGTTCTAATTTGAACGTTGAACGTACATCATATCTCTTATTTCCTATATCTTACCCCTATCACTCACCCCTATCCCCTACCCCTATATCCCACCCCTCTCACTCACCCCTATCTCCTGTCTTCAACCCCAACCCTATCCCAACCCCACCCCTTATCTCTAATATTCTAATATACCAGTGATTCAAAATTCACTGGCATATTTATATGTTGTTTCAACTTGACTTTATTTTTATATAAAAAACTTTTTTTTTTGTTTAAGTCAGATTTGTCTCCATAAGCAACTAGATAATCCTAAACAACATAATTAATGTTTTCATAACAACTTGATCAAACAGTATTTTCTTTTATTTATGTAAACTATTATTATTGTCGCTATAGTAGTTTTCAATATAAATAAATATTGATTTTTCAAAATAGTTCGTTTCTTGAATATGTATCATTTTATTATTTTTAAATTTAACAGTTTTTTGCTTTATTTTATTATACATTTATATATATATATATCCATATCTTCATTTATTGTTGTATCTTCTTAAAGTTCCTAACTGCTGAGCAGAGGACCGTCGTCTAGAAATGTTACGCCTAAATACTCCATCGATACCCGTCATAATTTGCGTTGTCAATAAGGCCGTGGAATTGTTGAGGTGGCAACCGAACGTCGACCGCATAAACTCTCGGAATAGCAGTCCTTCGTTGGACCGAAAGTCGATGTTAAAGTCTCCGCACAGAACTAACGGTAGGTCGTATAATTTTAATCTATACAAAAAGAGAAACAATCCTTTGAGCTTGATGTAGTATGGTAATAGATATGGTTTAAAAAAATTCCATCTTGTCCCTTAACGTCGTGTCGTACAATGGGTATATGGCGATGAGTAGTACTCGCTGACCGTCGATCGTCGTTTCAGCTTTGCAAATGTCCATATTTCCGTTGTCGCGTTTCCATCGTGATATCAATTTGTACGAAGCTAGTGAAAATTTGTCTCAATCTTCGTTCGATAGCCAAGTTTCGGATAGTGCGAGCAGTCCACACGATGGTAGCACAAAGCCGGTGATGATGTCGATCGAATGCACGTGTAGCGACTGAACGTTTAGTGAACAGAGTGTCATCGAGTCAGCTGTGCGGCAGCGATGACGATCGACAAATTCACGACAGTGGGAGGCGTGCGTACACAAACGGTGCTGTAAAAGGCATGTAAATTAGGTACCAATTTTTTTTAAGGGTTCCTCGCATCCGTGGTAAAATCGATGGTCGGAATTCTTATTAATTTGGAACAGACCTATGTAAAAGGAGCAGCGAGATAAGGGTACAGTGCTAAAATTATTTTTAACGATACTCACTTTTTTACTAACCCAGTTTTTGGGATTCTCTGAGTTGACAAACCAAACGTTCGGTTCTTTATCGGGTAACGTGAGTGATGAAGTGGGCATTTTGAAATCCCTATTTATTTGCCGGTTTCTTTTGTTTAACTACGCATCATCGGTATCCAACGAATGGTCCGTTAAATTCAAAGAATCTACAACCCGACGTTGTATCTTTCTCGGCTGGTAAGTTGTTTGATTCCATAGGCCGGTTTCTTTTGTTCAACAACGCGTCGTCAGTATCAAACGAATCGTCCGTTAATTTGATGTACTTTGTTTTATTATAAAAACTTTCGTCAATTATACTTTTGTTTAACCTTTGTAAACACAAGTTCTAAGTGACTTATATACTTGTATTTCAAATCCGAATTTTTCACATTGGCTACTTTCGTTTTAAATAGTCTAAGTCTAATTATTTCCAAATTTGTATAAAACTGGTCGTGATTTCATCAAAATAAAACGCTCTGATGCGAATCTGGGAATAGTAAGAATCCAGCACAGTCCAATTAGTATGAATGGTGCAAATAATGATGAACTTCTCAAACACTTATATTAACTAGTTGTCGATTGGAGACTGGCAGTTATTAAACACAAGCAGACTCAGTATGTTGCTTTTGTTTATGTATTTGTATTATAAAAGTTAGGCTAAGATATAAATTGCTTATCGCCTTATTTAAGAGCATAACTATAATATTTTCATAGAACTTTTAACTGATAAGGATTATTTTTCGTCGTCAAATGGTTTACTTTAGTTTGAGATAGTTTTTAATATTGTGACTACGACGAATGCTTGTCAAAGGTTTGCACGGTTATGAATTACAATTGTAGTCATTATAAATAGATAATATTATCTTCATTAATACAAAACAAACACGGTATTTAGTGCTATATTTATTCTACCAAAAGAATATACATTAATAAAAAAAAACTATCGATCCAAAAACTAACATCCACCCAGAATATTCAATTCAACTCGAATTAATACAATTTTGAGTCCATGCAAAATTTAACACATATATCTTTTAAAAAATTGAGGGTAGTACTTGATCAGATATGTTGAAAAACATACTGTAAAGTACGCGCTAAACGAAAACATTGGTTGTTATAATTCCGTGGCAAACCGGTCTGTACTTAGTTGACTATGCTCACAGGCATGATACGGGTACGTGGTTACAATTACACTATAAACGAGTACCTATGTTATAATAAAAGGTTAGCATAGTGGAGTTAAACCACCATTAGAGACCATCTGGTTAAGATTTATATATACCAATTGAAGGATATAAGACAAATGTCGGTCGTTACATAAGAACGGATTATTTTACAACACTGTAGTATACATAAACAACTTTATTTTGAAAAAACAAGCGGACTGCTTTAAGCAACTCATGGGGTAAGCAGTCTGCTTACCCCATGAGTTGTCTTAAAGTATTTAAAAATTTTAAATTAACCTCTATGTTGGCATTCCATATTATTCCATTTTATTCAAATTTACTCCAAGATTACTCTAAGAATTTAAATAAGGTTATTCGATAAAAAATAAATTACAATAAATAATATGGTTCAAAGCCAAAGTATTCAAATATTAACATGAAAAAACATAACATCATAATCGCCTGCGTCCATTCGTGATAAATATGGGGTTGCCAAAAACTTACACGGCATGACCTATCTACCTCAGTTCTACGTCTGTAGTGACAGCCAAAGCAAAAACCTGCTACTCCAGTCAAGGTACACGCACAAATCTTTGAATTCGTCTTTCTGTATAGTCATGTGTCATTTCTTCTATTAATTCTTCAATTGCTCTTGTATTGGATTCCCTTGTTCTTGTTGAAACACCAACACGGATCTGCAATTTAATTCATTACATTAAAACAAATCATAGACTAAATCATATTCTAAGATATTACTCACTCTGATGTTGCTCCGAGCTTGCTTAAATTCAACCTCGCTTTATTTTCTAAAAACCTCAATTGATCTATAAAAAGATTAAATAGATTAATATCAGTTCTACCATTGATTAAAAATATGTATTCAACTGTATGAAAATGCAATTTATTTTTAATACACCTTACATAAGAACTTACTAATAAACTCCCATACTTTAGGATGAGGCTTCATAATTTGCAATAACAATGAATGGTAACTTTCTAAATAATTATTTGTCCTAATGTCTCTCCTGAACACAGAAATTCCGGTTGTCGTTCTCCTAATCGTTCCGGTCTCAGTTGTTTCCATTGCTTGCTGTCCTATCAAAAACTCCATGTCACCCTATAATGAACACAATTTATTATTGATAAATGCTAATATTTAGTTAACCAATTAATGTGATGAACATGTTTATATTTATTTATTTATGCAGGTGTTTTGCAAGATATGGGTGCAACACCACACCCTATACTCAAGAATTGACTGTACTAATGTAAAGTAGAGAACGGAGACAGTTTATCGAGGTGAAATACATACTTCAGTTCTTCGTCTGCAGTGGCAGGCAAAGCAGAAACCTGCTACTGCAGTGAAGGTGCACGCACATGCAATTTTAAACATATTTAACTTTTAAGAAACTGGAAAATTAGTTACAAAAAGATTATATCGGTTGCTATAAACAAATATTCATCACTTATTAGTTGTTCCGTAACAATAGGGACAAATCGGTATTATTAAAAAAAAATTTAAACATGTTTAATACACGTGTATTACATAAAATATACTATTTATAATATATATACCATTTTTTTTTGTCTGAGCCCACGATTTTTCTTTAATCACTTAATCGATACCAAGTCATCGTATTAGAGAATATCGTAGCCGAAAGGTACTTTATAATGTTAAAAGTTAAATTTAAAAAAATATGTGTATCCCTTTTCCTTCAAAATCTAGAAAAATACCCTAAAAATTAACATATTTTTCATCTTGTAACTAAGGCACGTTATAACTTTTTTAACAGTGTTCGAATTAGTTGTGAATCTATGTAGGATATTTTTAAGTTTAAGTACTACCGAGTACCGATATAAAGTGAAAAATCAAGAAAATAACATTAACCCTGTCCCCCCAGAAGGGGTGGTGATTTTTTAGTTAACTCACTAATAATGTTAAAAATGATTAGCATTGTTCACAAGTAATATAATTACACTTTTAAATTTGTTTACAGAAACAATGTTAGAAAATACATAATGTCATTCCATTACATTACATAAATTTAATAAACTTTTATGTCTTTAGCTATAAATCTGTCTTTCAAGTCTGTACAAAATATGAAGGTTAATATTTATTTGGTATGGTTACAGCACAATTCCCCTCAAAAAAATTAAAACAGATATACCTGTGCAATATTGCACAAATGTCATATCATAATAAATTTTTTAAGAAATTACAAGTTACCTAGTTAATTGCCAATTTCTCGAGTTATATACCCATCGACTTGATGACCAGCTCTCCGTAAAATCTTTGAATTCGTCCTTCTTAATTAATTCTTCAATTGCTCTTGTATTGGATTCCCTTGTTCTTGTTGAAACACCAACACGGATTTGCAATTTAATTCATTACATTAAAATAAATCATAGACTAAATCATATTCTAAGATATTACTCACTCTGATGTTGCTCCGAGCTTACTTAAATTCAACCTCGCTTTATTTTCTAAAAACCTCAATTGATCTATAAAAAGATTAAATAGATTAATATCAGTTCTACCATTGATTAAAAATATGTATTCAACTGTATGAAAATGCAATTTATTTTTAATACACCTTACATAAGAACTTACTAATAAACTACCATACTTTAGGATGAGGCTTCATACTTTGCAATAACAATGAATGGTAACTTTCTAAATATGTATTTGTCCTAATGTCTCTCCTGAACACAGAAATATTATCAGGTCCAATATCTACAAACCACAATCGATACAGGTAATCATAAATAAAATAATTGAACTGGTAGGCCACATCTTCATCTTGGAGCATATAGAGAGTCATAGCGTTGAATCCATCAACCATTGATGGAATTCTTTCAATCCTGTGCGGTGGTAGATAAGGTAATAAGAGTACCTGCAAAACAAATCCTCGGTGTAAGTTCAAAAAAAGTAATTTTTGATTTATTTTTTGAACAAAAGAATACACATACCATCCTAATAATTTGAGCAACAAAAGCATTTTCTTTCACCAAATTGAAGACACCACCTGCTTGTTTCTTGTTTACCGAAGAATCGCCTAGAATAGCATAATACATTTATTAAACAATAACCATATAAAATATTATTACACATTCTTCTACAAATATAAATATGCCAAGTGTTGTTTATTTATTCATTTTTATTTTATCGCCGGAGAGCATTATAATATAAACAATTAAAGAATCTTTATAAATAAAAATAAAAGGACTATACATACATTCGAAGAAATATATAAATATATATAAAAAATGTAGTTTTATTTCCAGTGGAGTAGCCCTATAGTTTTGTTTATAGCCTTTTTTACAGAATATCCATTAAGATTTTTAATATTAATTAAGACAAGCTAATAGTACCTGGAGTTTTTTCAACTTCCGTCTGTGAAGACTTAAACTTTTCAACTTTTACCCCCGCAAAGTACCAACTAGATAAAATTTGTGATTTATAGAGTGGCTATCCGAAGGAATTGGTCTAGTATTAAAAAAGTTACAGTGCGTACAGCTAAAAAAAAAGCCCACATCAGAGTAAAACCAATACCTTCTCGCTTTGCATCGAAGCTAAAACATTTTTCTGGATTTTTGTGTAAAAGACATCAAAAGTGGTGGAATTATATGTTTTCGGGGTCGGCGATTACGAATTTAATATCAGTTCTCAATTTTAATCATCCAGAAAGAACTTAAGTAAAAAAAAAAAAAAAATTGAATTTGTGTTAACTTAAAGTCAAAAGTGGTACTTGAGCACAAAACTTAATAGTATCATTCTGCATGGATATACATACAATTTTTTTAATGATTTGATCAATTTTTTTTAAAGATTTTAGGTGTTTTTGTTAAAATATACGAAATCTGCGAAAACACAGTTTCGCGGCAATTAAAAAAAAACTGTAGTGCCGAATCTTTTTCCCGTTTATTATGTGATGGGTACATATGAGTTCCAACTACTGGCAAATTTTCAACCCAAAAGTTTAAAATTACCGCTAAAAACCCCGAAAAACAAAAAAACTTGTACTCCCTCTAGGGGGGTGGGAAATGGGTATAGTTTAAGTTTGACACAACTGACGTGTGCGGTTATACCAAATAATTATTTCTTATACATTTCAACTCGATCCGACTCTTTTTCTCGAAATTATAGCCAGTAAAAGTTCTAACTTAAAAACTCGTACGGTTTTTTTTTGGTTTTTTCAACTTTCGTCTGTGAAGAATTAAACTTTTTCAACTTTAACCCCCCCAAAGTACCAACTAGATGAAATTTTCGATTTATAGAGTTGCTATTCGAAGGAATTGGTCCAGTGTTAAAAAAGTTACAGTGCGTACAGCTAAAAAAAAAGCCCACATCAGAGTAAAACCAATACCTTCTCGCTTTGCATCGAAGCTAAAATGTTACATGATTATACTGCAGATTCAAACCCAAAGTATACAAATATTAACATAAAAAAACCAGTACAGTGGGTCGGGGCATAGTGAGGACGGGGAGGTCACAGGTTTACAGGAATTTTTAAATCTGAAAGTGATAAAATCACTTTCGAAAAAACCACTATAACGTGTCTGCTTGGTTAGTTGGCTAGGCTAGGCCGAAACGACAGTCGATAGGGTTAATTTAGTGGACCCGAAGACGGAACGGATGGCTAGGCCGTATCTACACTTAAATATCCCTAAAGTCTCCTTTGTATTTGCTGTATCGCCTGAGGAGCTTAACAGGCGATCGTACCTCTAAATAACTTAACTCTCAAGTGTGCAACGAAACTGAAACCGGTTTATTAAATAAGTAAAGCTATGTACACATATATATTACACCTCTACCTGAATCCTAAAGCGTTCTCTGTAGTTAGTCCAGGTAATGGCGGAGTTGAACGGACACACGAGTAGTTAAAATAAATATAAATAAGTAATGTAACGTGAAATAATAGGTAATGGCTTTAGAATAATTAGGTCCGAAGATGGTTTATGTCAACTAACTGGGCATAGGAGCCCCTGGCATTGTGCCCGTGTGTCTGTTGTCTCTCCTACCTATAATGGTTATATGTAATGGCTTACATATACATATGTTACAAATTATGTGTAGTGTAGCATAATAACTATTTATTTTTTAATAACTATTTCATAATAGTTTGGAATGCATGTAGTATTATATTGATAGTAATATTAATAGGCGATTACAAGTGTCATTGTGGTTATGTCGAAACGTTTGGTGTCGGGTGTCCTGGTCTCGTCGGTTGACACAAGCAAATCGCCTAGATAGTTAGTTAGTGAGTCGGTCGGGAATTCAGAGTAGACCATAGCAGAACATGAGATAATAACAGAACCTCTCTAAGTTAAGTTTATTTTACAAGTGTTAATAGTATAAGTTTAATAGTAATAAAAATCAACAGTTTAATTTTAATTCAATAAAAGTATTGGTTAATCTTTTTTCGCAAAACACCTTTTTTTTGCGCCGGCCTATCCATACACATCATCTGGTGGCAGCACTAACCCATTAGTTACATTATAACAGTGGGCGAACTCACGGATTCCGGCCTTAAAAAAGGGGTGTCTGTTTGTCATTAAGGTAACCAATTTCTTTTTAAATAATATAACAGTGCGAAAAGTGTGCATCCGCCGTTTAATTTCGTGTCGACCTTTAATTGTCACCGCTGCCGTTCGATCGTCCTCTCCATAATTTGATCGCTCAGCGCTACTGCGGTCGCCGTTGAACGTCCTACCATCGTTTTTCACCGCCGAATATCAAACCGGTACGTTTAGGAAGTGCCGCCGTAGTGACCTACTATTATCGCGCCGCCGTAGTGATCTACTATTATTGTGCCACCGTAGTAACCTACTTCTGAGCCACCACCGTCTTGTTTATTAGTAATATTCCGAATATCAGAGCATCTTTATTTCAAACAACAAATTATCAATTAATTTAAACGGCAGTTCAATCAACAAGGAGCGTCTTGATTTCAATTGACAGTGTGTTTTCTATTCACATCATCTGGCCATTCAAGTATTCAACAGTCAATCAATTCTATCAGAACATCTTTAGAAAACCATCATCATCAGATATGTATTTTTTTGGCAACAATATTGTAAGTTTTTTTTAAAAAAAAAAAAAATATATATTTATTTATTAGTAGTATGCTTGCATAAAAAAAAATTTTCTTTTTTGGCATTTCGAAAAAAATTGTTTTTCTTTTAAGGGAAGAGAAAGCTTAATTTTTAGTACTAATTTGAATAAGATATTTATCAATTATTATTATACACATTAAAATTTTTAAGTTTTCATCAACATGTCCCTTAATCGTTGTATACCGTTGTATAGTGGTATTATATAGTAGTTGGTATATATTTATATATATTTAAAACAATTTTTTCAGAAAATCTATTCTATAAACCATATATTTATATTTATTGCATAAACCATAAAAATTTTATAAGTAACTCTAGTAGTAGTAGTAGGAGTAGCAGTCCTGTTGACGAAAAATCAGCTGATCCAGATTTCAATCCATCCTATAGAGCTCTAATTCCCGAACCTGCTCAACGGAAGTTGCGCTGAAATTCCTCTATAAAAACATTATTGGTTAAAGGTGATGATCTTCTACAAAGCTCTTCCAAACTTTTAAATACAACTTCTGGTAAACTCGGGGAAACCGACAGTTCTCTATGGCAATGTAGTAATACTTTATTAAAATCTGATTTACCTGAAAATCTTTTCTCTAATTTTAATGAAGCAGGCTCATCCGAAATACCTACTGTAAAATATATTCTCAGCGCAAAGTCTTCACAACCGAAATTAGAAGAAAATCAAGAAGTTCAACCAGATAATATGGCTTAACCATCGTACATGACTATTGAGCAGGCCCTTCGAGTAATTCCGGTATTCGATGGAGAGAGTGTAGACGCCAATCACGCATTTCAAAATGCTTGTGATTTTGCAATATTAAATATTGATCCGACGTAAATGAGCAACTTTATAAAGGGAATTACAACGAGGTAACAGGCAAAGTATATAGGGCTATTCGATACAAGGAAATTAAAATATACAAAGACTTAGTCAATGCATTAAATGCAACCATAGAAAGGAAACATACTTTAGCTCATTTACATTCTAAACTAGCTATGTTCCGGTTAGCACAAGGAGAGACAATTCAGCAGTATTCCGATAGAGCAGAGCAACGACATCCTAGAAACATCTATGTCTACAGGAGGATTAACTAGTACAAGCAAAATTACAGGATTGCAGATACTTACAGCCTTCATAGAGGGACTTCCACATGATATTCGTATTATTGTTAAAGCAAGAAACCCAAAAGAATTAGCAGAGACAGTCATATTGCTTTGGAGGAAGAGACATCTCGGGCATCACAAAAAGAGATACGAAAGAACATCAATGACCAATGGATAAGTAGATATAAATCACAAATCAATAGAAGCACCACAGCCGCATCAAACATTAGACCACCAGGTTCCTGTTTGGGCGATGTACTCGTAGATGAAACTCAATGTTATCAGCTTAAGGGAATAAATGAATTTGCGGTATATACTATTTGATTAGTAACTCTTCAAATTCGATTTGGCATTTACACATTATTCCAGGTAGTACGGGACGACTTTCCTGTTCCTTATGATGGTATAATAGGAAAGCCTTTTCTCGTTAACAATGGACTAGCAATTGATTATCATACATCAGTAGTCTCAGCATCTATCACCAAGTCACTTCAGCTCCCACCACGTTCAAAAACTCTCATACCGATTTCGACTAAGGAACCAGAAGGCTCTTCTTTACTCATTCATTCACAAAATATTCAAAAAGGATCAATTCGTTTAGGCAACGTATTAAACAACGTAAAGGGAAAAGAAATTATCATACTCGCAATCAACTCAGCCGAACAATCAGTCACCTTAAATCCCCCGAGACTCGAAGAGTTATCATTCGAAAGTTTTAATGAATAAATGGACACATTCATCCAGCTCTTTTATCGCATAAACAATATTTAACACGATTCCGAGAAATTAAAACCTATTGGTTCAAATTTACCGTTCCGACTAGAGGAGAGTTCTCTATAAGCAAATTAATTTATATTTCTACCATCTCAGTGGAAATGGTAGATGACACGTTTATTTTCATCTAATGTATCCCTTTAATCGACTATAATGTTTTTTCAACTTTCAAAGTTATTTCATTTCCTATTCACTAACAAGATGATATATACTTTTTAATTACTCCATCTGTCTCGGTAATAGCTCTCAGTAAAAATCATGAATACTTTATACAGTTAACGGAAACCCAACGCGAAAATTGTAAAGTCTTAGATTCTTCATTTTTTTGCCCGGATACTCATTTACTGTATACAGCTACTAATAGCTTTTGCAGTCTTCAACCCTTATTAGGACGACCAATTATACCAACACTTTGTAATATCCACTATATAACTATAAAATCCGCTATGTTCAATCGTTTGTCCAAAACTAACACTTGGTTGTTTTTGGCAAAAAATAAAAGCGTAACCATAAAATGTAATAATGGTGAGCCCCGTATTATAAGATTAGATGGTACAGGACAGGTAACACTTAATCAAACATGTAATTTGTATGCAAATCAAATCATTCTCATACCTTCTCAAACCATAACTAAAAATATAAGTCAAGATCTTTATTTACCGATAGAAGTTAGTTACATTAAAAATTTCACTCTATCCTTGGAGGAACAAGATATTTTAAAGAATTACAAATTTCCCGCACCTCTGAATGATAAATATCTCATAGAAATCGTAAAACATTTTAAATCGTTGAAAGAAATCGAAAGTGAAGCCAACCATTTACACAATTTTAAATCGATACAAACAAACCATTCTATTCTCACGATAACAATTGTAATTCTCTCTCTAATATTACTTTATACTGTTTTGCCAAGTACAAAAAGCGTAAACCTGTTGTGTACCAACTCCGTGTTGTAGTCGCGAAGCCGTCAATTTAGTTAGAAATTTAGATACCTAAAAATGTATTTAATTATGTACCTCTTAGATTTAATCATAGGAAGTATTATAATTAGATATAATATAATAAGCACGGAATGGCGGTATTGTAACCCGTGCCTGCGTAAATTAAGAAAATTATAATTATTTAATTTTAAGGATTGACAGGGACTGTCCCATCTTATATTATCTTATCTTATTGCGCAAATTCAGTCGTCAAGGCCAAATGTTTTGGGTACAAAAAATATAGCTTGTTTTCAACTTATGAAGTATGCTTGGATCAAAAACAAATAATACCGAATCGGTAAACAATGCGAGTGTTGCGGTGTAAGTAGTAGGTACAAAAGTACAAAACATTTTGACTGGTTGATACGCAGATTTAACAAATATTTTTTATATTATAAGAGTTTAAAAGTCAGGATGGGAGAGAAAGTTCGGTGATAAGTGCGCGCAAATAAGAATAATACCACACAATACATTTCCTCCTGTCCTAAACTTGAACCTTAAATAACTTAAAAAAAAATTGTTACATGGAAAATTGAGTTCAAATTATACAAAAAATCTATGAAATAATTAATCCAATTATTAATTAAACCCAATGAAAAATTAAGAGGTTCACGATTAAATGATAGCCCTGTATATAACTTTATATGATATAATTTTTTTTTTTAAACTAGGTATACCATGGATCAGTAAACAGTGCTAGTGTTGCGATTTTTATACTCGACATACATTTTCGTCCAAATTGAAATCTTTATAAACAGACTTTATTTATATAGTCATGCACAAATATGGACAGAGGTACTGATTTATTTGACGAACACAAATCGTTTTAAAATCCATATTTTGTTATTTATGATTTTAAATATGGTTTTAAAGTTATTTTCCTGTTGTATTATGTTTTGTAAGTTCTCAATTCTAATAGAATGTTTATACAGTTTTTTACAATAATAAACATTATGACTTGGCTGATATTTACAATTTTTATTAGAGATTTGAAACCTCATTCTGCTTTAAAATGACAATATAAAAAATAGGCTCATAAATAACACCTTTCCGTATACGAACCGTAAAACAAACTTAAAAAGACTAAGTCAATAAATTGTAGAATAACAATAACTACATGTTGTCTTAGAATACTGTAGTAGCACACAGTATGCTTACAGTCTAGTTAAGCAGTATATTATAACAGTTGAATATTTTATCTGTGTGATACAAAATATGACGAACATCAAGATTTTTCTTTTACTTAGCCTAGCAACGTGTGCTTCGTAAGTATTTTTTTAAAATATTTTTTTTGGTATTAAAATTGTATAAAAAATGCCATCAAAATGAACGTTTACTTTCCAGGTAGGGCGATGAAGAAATAACGGATAATTTAGATAATGGTTAGAAAAAATCATTTTTAACTAATTTGTTTTAATAATAATGTATTTAATTAAATTATAAGACAGAAATGCAGTTTTATTTCCAGTTGAATTTTTTATTTTAATTTTTGTTTGTAATTTGTGTACTCTCTTTGCTATAAAAAGAGGTAAGTCAAAAGCTATGTACACAAATTAAAAAAAAAAAAATTGTCTGGCTTTTAAACTGTATATGCGAATAGGGGTATGCCTGATGAATACTCGATAAAAATATAGGAGTATATTCATCATGTTTACAAGCACATAAAAAAAACCCACATTATAAATCCAATATCTTCTCAGCTTCGCATTGAAGCTAAAACGTAAAAGATATGTACACATTATTTATGTGACGTCAGATTAGCCCATGCACAATTATGCTTTATAACGAGTGAAAGAAGTAAGTTTAACTGTTAGTGATTAAGTAGGTCTTTAAGTTGTTTAAGTTATAGCGTCGGATTGGCAAATGTGAGATCATCTAATGACATGTAAAACTCCCTGAAAAGTTAGTTTGAAACATAAAAAAAAAAATAGTTATTATTGTTTTTATTTGTTGATTACCAGAAACAGAAACTAAAATACAAAAAAATGAAGCTTCAGATACAACTTCACCTGAAAATAAAATAATAGCTGACCTGGAAATTCAGACTGAATCTGGTACAGCTCCATCTGAAAGTAAAATAATAGCTGACCTGGAAATTCAGACTGAATCTGGTACAGCTTCATCTGAAAATGAAATAAAAGCTAAAATTCAGGCTGAACCTCAAGTAAAATATACTATTTTTTTTGTTAAATCATTTATTATACTATTGTATAAAAACTTTTAGGAAATATTAATTCTATGGGACACTATAAGAGGCGACAGAAACTATATTAATGAAGAAACTTTCCTTACCTATTATAAAGATGAAGAACCGAATGAATTGTCAAGTGTTATAAAAGAATTCGGCCATCAGTATTTATTTAGTCAAAGTAATCGTTATTTTATTATTCTACACGTAATATTTGTACCACTCCAAAACATTTTATTGAAAAAAAAAAATTATCTTATGAAACATTTTTTTCCAACTTTGATAAGATGTTCGAAGGTACATTTTGTCATATTTTAATTTTGTATTTTAGCGTCGGGACCCTAGATATTTCTAACTTGATATGAACCAATTTCTTTACAAAAGATGCTCATAGATTGGAAATCTTACCTGAAACGTACTTTAGTGGGACGAAAATGTATTAAATTCACCGCTTCCATTTAAAAATCGAGAAAAAAATGCATGGTAAACATTTACATAATTTTGAAATCGAGGAAAATCCAAAATAAAATCATATAATACAATTGATAGTTAAATATTAAATAAGCTGGCTAAACCCCTTACAAATTTGGATTTGTTATACATGGCACAATCTTTACAAATATAAAACTTCTGAGGGGTTTTCATGAAAAATATGTCACCTTTTACAAGAAATGGAATTGAATGTGGTGTTATAAATTTCCAGAATTTTGATCAAGCTAGTTATTGGACGTCTTAATATGTGAACCAAAATTTAAAATATTATTTCGATTCTTTTAGATGTCACCCCCCGGTAGAGGTAGTTAATTATGTGGGACAGCACAATTTATTATAATATAATACTGATTGTGTACAACATTTTAACAATCCTCCGAAATGTGGACATTTATGCTTAGTGTTTTTGTATAATTTATCTGAGGGTTTAGATTTGATACAACGAATGTTTTCAGCTCGATACTCAGTCATAGATGGTATTGTAAACTAGGGAAAAGTAAAAGTTTGTTCTAAATTGAAACACCTCCAAATTAATAGCCCATTCGCGTTTGTAGCATTTCAATAGTGATGAGGTAGGGGCCTATAACGACCGGTTGGAAATCTCATCTGAATTGCAGAAGACATACAAATAATAAAAAGGATACGTCTTCCCAAATTCTATGAAATTTGAAAATACAACAAATTTATTACGAAAAAAATTGGCAGCGTCATATGAGGGTAAGAGACATATGAGTAAAATAGACGCAACTATGGAGGCAACCAGAAACGATACACGAGAGCTATACTGAAGTATTGCTATCTATAAAAAATGTGTATACAAGATAGAAAACGAAATTGCAAACCCAATCCAAAGGGATTCGATACACAAAAATGAGTGATTTGACAATAAATCACTCGTATCCTGTAGAATCATTGCTTTATGTCAACTGACCTAAAAAAATTCCTAAGATTGGAACTAGATGCAAGCCCATGAAAACATGATTACAAAACAATCGAGGAATATATAAAGTCTGTCGAGGAAGCGATGGGTATAGACTTTGACATAAACAACATATAAGAAAATCCAGGGTTGACATCCGTTGCAAAAATGTGTTTGAACTTTTTTTGGGGAAAGTTCGGTCAAAAATCTCACTTAACCAAAACAGAGATTTCTATTGGATGATATAATAGAAGTTGTTA
>NW_026096471.1:0-19612 GCF_023614345.1 Adelges cooleyi
TGTTCACAATGCTGAGAAAATGTAGTGTAATAATATATGGTATTTTAATTAAATAAAAACAATAACTTTAGGTACTGATTTTTTTTTGTAATTATTTATTAATAGAAATCTAAATATTTAAGTAATAATTTTTTTTTTGACAATGAACAGCGAGATATTTAAATTTAAAACACACAAAAATATTAAAAATACTATTATTATATATATATATGGTTATTGAATATATCCGATTAATATTGTTAAAGCTTGTGAGTTATCACCATAGTTTTGTATTAAAATTCAAAGTCACCGGAATGATTTTGCATGAAAAATACAGCTTTAATGTATTCCAAAGCATTTATTGTTTGAAAACCTAAAAAGGAAAATTCATTTTTTTTTATTAGACAACGACCAACAATCGACGTTATTAAAATATTTTAACATTTTTTAAATTAACTTCACCATCGAATTTGCTTAAACAATGTTTCGCTTTTTCGACAGTTTCTGCCGACCCTGTAAAAGCAGTGCTCGACCCATTCAAGTAGTCTTCATACTCATCAGGAGACAGTACATAGTCGTTGTTGCGGTCCATCTTAATGAATTCGCTTATGGCAGTTACGACATCGTTTAGCCTTAATACACTCAATTCCTAGACAAATTTTAAAGTAACCATGTAAAATAGTTATTAATCAGTAGCCATGATTGTATAACAAACATTTTAGCGAAGAACTTATAAATTTAAAAAAGAAATAATTATGAACGATATTACATTTTCCTCAACTGCCGTATTGCGTTCTGCCGCAAGGACGATTAAATCTATCAACAATCTTTCAGGTCCTGTACACATTTTAATAATTAGCAGTTCTCCATTTACTTATCATACGTATTATAATACAAAAATAATTCTTACGGTGGGATTTAAATAGCCGTTTCAATTCGTTATTTACGGTTATAACAAGCTCTTTGAACACTTTTTTACATGCCACAGGATCAACGGTACCGGATGTCTTATGTGCTTCGTACAAACTATCAAACATTTCTATTTGTGCTATAGTTATGCCATTGCCCTACAATGTATGAAAAAAAATATTAATTCAAGCTCACCCCTAAGATCGATAATAGTCTATTCAAACAGTAAATCCCTAAAATTCCACATCTCTGGACTCAACATTTTTACAATTTGGAAAAAAAAAATGTCTTTATAAATAAATTGCTGTCAATTTTTGTGAAGATTTTTCACTATATTATGTGTAGTGCTCAGGGGCACAACTAGTCATTCGTATAACTTGTGTTATATATATATAATATGTAATTGTGTTCTATTTTCTTACAAATTGGCGATCAAGAAAATAATTATCCAAAGTAAAAATTTCTAAGCAAACACAATTGAAAATAATGTTCAAAAGAGAGTAGTATTGCTTTCGTAGCTAAGAAATACATATTATATTCGTTTATTTAGGTCATAAAATGGTCGAGCAAGTTTCACACACATTGTCAAAATACACTGACGCTATTTCTTCAGCTCAGGTTCCAGAAAATCAAACAATGTCAAAATCGTTTTTAGGTTAATTAACTTAATATATAAAATTTACACCAAACGCAGCAGATATTTTAAAACTACATTATTTGCTTCCACGTAAAGTTATTAAATAGCATTGGCCATCAAATTGTACAAAGCGTACAAATCTATAAAAACATTTTTCAGCTGAGTCTGCAACCACGAAAGAGCAATTTCATGTATATAAGGTGGCTAATAAATATATCAAGTTTCTGGCTAAAACAATTCATAGGAATATGATCTCTTAAATTATTTTGAATTTATTATTTAGTTATATTTTGAACAAATGTACAATGCACCATATCTCTTATCTCGTATCAGATAACAGCGTAACGCTTTTTTGGTAACAAGTTTTTCGGTTATATGCCAGAGCTAAGACATGAAAATATCAAAAAACACAGGAAATCATTTCTTTCTAATCGTTTCTTATTAAAATATATTTTTTGCTAATGTATAGGAATGCACCCCATCAAAAACATATGAATCTCCCGCTCAACTTATGTTAGGTCATTCGACACGAACAATATATGGTTTATTAAAACATTAACGAAGTAGTTATTAATAATCAAGTAATCCTAATAAAAAAATGGGGTAAAAGAGAGTTATATTTAGATAAGGGGATGATGTGATATGTAAAGGATAATATTAGATACAACACTCATTATGAAGTTATAAACGATGGTTCTGAATGGATAAGACACAATGATCACATATGCCACACAGTCGTAATGAAAATGTGTTGAAAGAATTTTGACTTTTTGTTCAATTAAATTTTCACATTATTTGAACTAATATAAAATAAATGAAAATAACAGGATCGGCTGTTTATTTATTTATTTTTGGAAATCTTTATTTTAAGATGGTTCTTATAAAAGTTTTCTATTTAATGTTTCTAAAGATTATATTTTCCCAATTTTTTTAATTTTACACTTACTTCTGGTTTGATTTCCATCATGATCAACAAGAACTCCGTAGCAATAATTTTATGGTCGTCTAAAATCGAATAAAAATTAAAATATTTGTCTACATCAAATGAACCGCCTCCTTGGCATATGTGCATTACCGCCTTTTTCGTTTTTAAGTTCTACTAATTTTGCGTTCAATGCATCATTTACAGTTTTCCAATTATTGAATACTTTTGATAGCTGTTGAGGATTAAGGTAACCCAATTCGTTGCATTCCTCGAACTCTTCTAGATAGAAACATACATCCATAAACGTGAGATTTTTAACCTGAAAATAATTTATTATTACAGAATGATTGGTTATGTGTAAGTCATATGAACTTAAGCTTTTCGGTAAAGTATATATGTTATTATTTTTTAAATAATTTGCTGCAAATTTCGACGGGTCGTAACCCGGTTTTGAGCGATTATTTTTAAAGATACTTAAGTTAATATCACTCAATCTTTCGTTCTAAATTTTGAACTTACATTTAGTTCACAGAGTGCTGAATTTAAGATAAGACACTGGTTATCTTTAAAAAAAACTACAAAATCACGAATATGTTAAGAGAAAATAAGTGTCTTTCCTTATTGAATCGCCCTGTATATTATAACAATTGTTAATTGTTTAATTCTATGGGTTTTTACACATAAAATATGGGCCTATATTGTAAAGAAATATATACAATTTCAGCTAATTCACAACTAGAATAATAGTATGATAGAGAATAATAAAAAAGTTCACACTTAACCAACGCGCATAAAATCATTTGAAAATTTGAATACCTTGTCAGAGCTTTTTTTGCCTTTTTCCGCTAACTCATGTAATAAATTATTTAAATTAACAGAATCAGGCTCATCTGTAAAAAAATTAATTAGGTTTTAATTAAGTCATGAAGTTATTTTAATAAATTTGTTGTAACGGTAGCTTTTTGCCTGACGCACTATAAGCAATAATACTATTGTGAATGGCTAGTGGTCAGTTTTGAATAAATAGTTTTCAAGTTAATAAAGTATATAGTTGGGTTAAGAACTCTGACGTACATATCGACAGTATATTGGTGAAATAGACGAACGCATTATGTTGACAGATAAAAATTTGCAGTTGTTCCACAATTGGTTTTTTCACCAAACTGTTGTATGAACAACGCTGATCTACTTCTAGTAGTGAATTGCCCAGGAAATAAGTATGACGAGCTTTATATATATATATATATATATAGTTAAATATAATTGTAGATAGAAGGAAGGGTGAATTGTTGAAAATCGACTTATACTTGCACACAATACTCAACCGCACGCCACTTCCTACCCTAACTTTCAAACTCAATCGACTTAAAAAATATTTATTCAAAACTGGTTATCGACTAGTCAATATTTTCAGTTAATTGTTCTTAACTTAACAATTTATTTATTATGTATGTTACTAATTATAGTTTGAAAATTGATAAACTTCCAACAAATACTAAAATAAGGTAACAATTTGTTTCAAGTATTGTGCTAAAAAATGTAGTATTTAGTATATATTTTAATATGTTGTTTTTTTTCGTGTAGGGCGTTAAATTCTTCACAGTTACGAGCCATTAAGCTCATCAAATATTAATTAACCAAACGTAAAGCCTTTAACGGCCATAACGGTCAACTTGAAGTGCCCAAAAATTAATTGTAATATAAATGTTTATTAATATGTTACTTATGTTGTATCCAAACATATTTTTCGTATCTTCCCATTCCAGCCCAAAATATTCGTTCACGACTTGTGCGATTTGCTCCTCATCAACTCCATTGGTAGTCGTACTGTGATTTTCATACAGTTCATGCAATCGTTTTAACTGAACACTGTCTAGTCCAGTGCTCTAAAATAAAATATACGGCTATCACTTTTATTGGTAAACGTACAGAATGAACCTAAGAATCAACATTATCATCATGTAGCTCCTTTGACCTTTTCACCGGATGATTGCTCGCCCAGCAAACGGAGCACCCTTATCCGAGTGTCGAACCGGCGACAGTGATCGCTAACACACTACCGCCTTATCCACTCCGCCACTCCTTCTCATATAATATAATCGGTATGTATTTAAGTTTTTGTAAATATATAGTATTAATCTCTTACCCATGTCGACGTTAGAAATAACATCATGGAGACGAAAAGGCTGCTCTTGAAATGCATAATTTTAAGTATTTTTTTAAAAATATTTAAAAAATTTAATCAAGAACTTGTAATAATATAGCTCTAGACTATAGGCATACAAGTCGAACAGCGAATAAAAAGTAAAATAAGTATTTTCTACGCGTCTTGTCGATGTTGTCGTCTTCGGCTATTTGCTAGACACATACAAAAACCGATTTTTCTTTTGTATTAGTGTACACATTTTTTAGCACTGATGTCAACAAAAAGTGTGTTATTTTTCTACCGCGGACGAGAATGCTTTTTTTTTACAATAACATATTTTGCTTTTTTATCCGTGTTGACCACAGTCGACGAGTATAGGGAAAACAATTTTTTATTGCGCCGCACTGGCAAGTAATTATATGAAATACACCAGTGAACTCGGCCAACAACCTTATCATGCCGATCATTGAGAGAGGTCAAAGGGAAAAAGAAACAGTTGTTTGGATTGTTGAGGTTCATCTAAATCACTTTTAGAACCTCATCTCCCAACCCATGTTCATTAGTTTCATGAGGAGTAGATCCCGTAAAATTGAGGAGTTATTCCAATGTTACAACTGCTTAGGTTTCTCTCACACTAGCGCCAGGGGTAACCAGAATGAGCCATAAACGAGCAGACTGTCTTAAGAAGAAGGAGGCCTCCAAGTGGGTGAACTACAAGGGTAAGAACTTAGCGTTAGACTCCCTCTGTTTATCCAGGACTAGTGCACTTGCGAATATTCTACAGAGAACGGTCTATAATATGACCTTCTAATAGCGGTCACTTACAGACAAGAAGACAAGTAAGTTATAGCAGCCTTTCTAGATATTACAGATCCTTTTAAATGGTCATCGTTGTTAGCGGGCACACGTCGACTTGTGTATTCGTTGACAACGAGGAAGTTAACAGCCACTTCGGGTTTGAACTCCAAGACTTTGCAATGAACAAACGTTGCTCGTAGGACTCGCTCTTCGGTCTAGTGCTGTGGCATCTTGGCGAAATTCTGTACGGAGGACGGTACAGCTCCCTGGGGCAAAGTATGTAAATGGATGAAGATAGGCTCTAGAGAGTCTACGATGCTCCATACCCTACAGAGACCTGATGCCTCTTTCACCGTTACCCCGGATGAAACGGTCCAATTTTTTTTGGACACGTTTATGCCGCATGAACCCATGATCGATCCCTTTCCCTCAGCCCAGGGTGTAATCAGGGAACTCCTCTGTAGTCTACATGACCTAAAAGTTGCACTGCGGAGAACTGCACACAACAAGGTTCTTGGTCTCGATCAAGTCTCTGGTAGAATGACGCGCATGGAGTGTCCACACACTGGTACGCATCTACCCAAAATTGCTAATGATTGCTTCGAGTCTAATACATCCCTCGGGCATGAAAGAAATTGGATGTGGTAGTGATTAAAATAGGACAAGACAAAGACGCCAGTCTCTCGAAATCGCACAGGCCCATCAGCCTACACCTATCGCTTTCCAAATGTATTGAATTTATAATTTAAGATCGCAGAGTGTCGAAAAGATGGACAAGGTTTTGCCTAGCAGATAAAATTGTATGTTGCATGTTGAGAACGTATAGAAGAAACAGAGAAATACTCTGCAGAGGATCGCAATTTTTCAGACTTTTTAACGACTCGGGTAAGTGAATTTAAATTTATATTAAACAAATATAACGGTTTTAAGGTGTTGTTATTTTCATTCAATTCCAGGTTCGTTGAAAAAGATGAAATCCTTAGTGATAAAATGGAAAAGACGCCAATATACACTCAAAGAAAAAAAAGTTTGTTGCTTCAGACTATAAACAAGTCAAATATGTTTATCAATTCTCTTAAATGTAAATAATTAATATTATGTTAAGCAATACAAGTTTATCAAAGCATAAATTGTCTTATCCTTTAACAATAAATTAAAAATTTGATTATAATTTATACATACTACGGATTGTGGTCTTCTTTACTATTACACTCAGATTATCTTCTAATGTTTGACAACATTCAGCCTAATTTTAATTACTGATTTTCTACTACATTAGAGAAATATCAAAATCAATGTATGTGTTAAAAAGTGCAACACATCATTGGCAAAGACAAATATAAAATGTCCAAAAAAAATACATTCATCATTACCCGATTGGCTGTGAACAATTAAATAATATAACGCCAAGTTAGTTGTTGTTTTAGCGGTTTTATTGATTTCGTTAACTTGACTAATTTTCTCCGTCGTTTAAGGTATTACCTACTAGTGTTTAATAACAAAGGAATAAAAAAGTAAATTTTATTGTGTCTCAAATAATATGTAAAATGTTTTGTTTTATTTTTTTAAAAATATTTACAAGAAAATTACCAACAATTATTGCATGGTGTGAAAAAATCTAAGCAGATACAAATACAATTTCCGTTCCAGACAAACCAGCTGATGTTTTGTGCCAATTCATTTTGTCATGTTTATGAATAAGGCATTCTTAGCACCATAAATTCTATATTAAAAATTAAATTAAAAAAATATAATTACTAACTGTATTTAACCCATTAAAAAGCCTGTAAAAGTAATCTTCATTTCGCTCCAAATCTCAATTAGATCATTTTTTATTCAAACGTATTGTGGAAAAAACATTTGAAAAGCAAGTCATTAACATATCTATAATATTTAGTATTTACTAATTAAATTTCTCTTTATTTCTCTGATCCTAGTAAAACAAAACACAAATAAATGTATTAAAAATGAACATAACATTGCAAGTCTTTTATGTAACCATTAGTATTGTAACATATTGTATTGTGCTGTATCAACACCGTTTCAAGAAAATTCTCAACCATACTCTAACAGTGGATGTCGGCAGAATGGTCTCCACGTGGGTTTTTGATAGCGATGGCTTTCGTTTGCAAATTTGTCACCGTCAATCGCGTACTGCTTACCGGGTAATACATTTTTTAAATAATTAGATATTTTAATGGTTGTTGTGACATGTTGTTGTATAATATCTTCCGTTTTCTGGTACGAGATTGATCAAAGCCTGTTCAAGACTAGAGTTCTCTGTAATTCTACGATCGCCTAATGTTTTTCCGTGCTGCTATAAGAAATTGTAATAATAAATTCATCAATCGTATATATTGTTTTACAGGTAACATTGTCTCTTCAGAGATATTGCCATGTGGAGAATTTGTATGTATAATGTTTTCGTCATGTAAAGCAAGCAAGGCACTTGAATTAATTGTCAACCGTTTGTCCCCGACAAGCACAAGCCCCAATAACACCTCAGTTCATTGTTTGTATGTTAACTCTACCCAAAATCTAATACTATAATAAAGTGAGTACAGATAACACATAGTTGTATTTACACTACAAGCGTGTTCACACTAATATTATGTCTGAAATTGATTTAAATTTACATATGTCGCAATAGTAGTAGGAAGTATTTATTTTAAAGAAAAATGTCTGATAAAGAACAAGTTTATAATACAAAGTTAATACTTTTTTTTTTAATTTGTTGACCATTTGGGATGATATTATTTTAATTAAAAAGTTATTACTTTTTACTCTTTTTAGCATTTTGTTGCTGTAGAATTTGCTCCAGTTCTACATTTAGCAGTTTTCACATGGATTAACAGAAATAAATCACTAGCACACGCAGACATGGTCTGCGCCATCTCACTAGTTATTTAGAAATGTTTATATTTAGAAATAAATGAACCTAATCAGATATTACACAAACAGGCTACATAAATTTTTGTCGAGCATAACTTTTAGTGTTTGAAATATTTTAACGATCATTTTTTTATAACTTGTGGTGCCATAATGTAAGTAAAAAAAAATAAAGACCGCCTTACATGAATTTAAACCGTATAGTTTAATAAAATATAACAGTAAATTGAAATATAAGATGTTATTTATCTTAAAATTATTACGTTTTACATCAATAAATTTCAACTCGATCCGACTCTTTTTCTCGAAATTATAGCCAGTAAAAGATCTAACTTAAAAACTCGTATGGTTTTTTTTTGTTTTTTTTTCAAATTTTAACTATGAAAAAGTAAACTTTTTCAACTTTTAACCCTTCAAAAGACCAACTAGAAATTTGTGATTTTATAAAGTTGCTACTCGAAGGAATTGGTTCAATATTAAAAAAGTTACAGTGTATACAGACACAAAAAAAGCCTACACCATAGTAAAACCAATACCTTCTCCGCTTTGCATCGTAGCTAAGATTAGTGCCTACTTATAGTAAAATCTAAAAATGATTCAGTTTAACTGATAAATTGATGAAAAGCGTGTACGTTATTAAATTTATTACGTTATTTATATTGCTATAATATTATTAATTATAGTTTATATTTATTTTGTTACATCGCTATCTGTAGGAGAAATAGCTGACCTATTGATTTTCAAAACGATTTTTATCAATAGAGTGCAGTAAACACATAAAAATGACATATATATTTTCATTATAATACCTAGGTATTAATCATTCCTAATTTTTTCATAAAAATAAAAACAATTCATGCAACGAAGGGTAAGTATGAGTAGTAAAATAAGAGCAATACAATTTTAACATTATAATTTAAAAAAGAAATAGTGCGTTTCAGCTCAATTGTATTACGCCAATCGATTCGCCGTACTTTTTCTAAAGATTGATATAAAGCTCGATTTTGACAAAAATGCCAATAGCACGTTTTGCATTGTCGCCCCACATGTATGAAAGTAAATAAAACGGGCTGTGAAATTCTAATGGCCCTGTATTTGTCGACGTTCGGTGCACTTTTTTTTAACACAAGCTCTATAATGTATACAGCCTTTTGAGCATGTTCACATAAACGATTATTTCTGTTTATTTATGAAAATGGTAACGCACATCAAATCATACTAGTATTTTTCTAAAGTAAAAAATTGTGTTTTCAAATTAATGTATAGGCAAGAATTCGATATTGAGTTATTCACGATAAGTGGATCACCCTGTATTATATTCATATTTCTTTAAACTATCATGTCACGAAACCATTAAGTCTACTAGTCATCAGAATCCCACGGGATATATATACATGCATAAACAACCCGTAGGACTCTAATCACCAGTTGACTTATTGATTTGGCGGTTTTATAATTTTAAATAAAAAAAGAAAGCTAAAACAAGTGTCTATGTTATTAATATTCAAAATGGTAACATGTGGTAAAATAAGAAATTGGAAAACAAACTTTGTCTTGGGAAAATTTGATTTGCCTTTTGATTTAGTAGTAATACGATAATAACAATTATTATTAATTGGTTGTTGTTTGAAACGAAGAGCTGCTTTTTTGAAAATGTAAAAAATACCTATATTTCAAATATACTAATACTTGAATATTCAGTAATTTTTAATAATACAAACTGAAGTGTCCCCAATTATAAAAACTACAAAAAATGCGAATATCTTAAGACAAAATGAGTATCTTATTCTTAACGAATGAGTCAATTTGCTTAATGTATTTTGATTTACCGGAAGTAATAGAATACCAGGTTTTAGTAATAAATTTGACGGTACACGTATATTAGTATAAGTTGTATTTCATACTTCGTTTTCTTCGTCGATGCACAAAAAGTAGTCAAAGAAAACGACTATAGCCAAATAACGACTGACAACGCATAGTACTTTTCCTAGGGGTCTATAAAGTCCCCTGTAAGTTATGATTCGGCTAAAGTTGATTTCAACTTAAAATCATATTTTGATATTAAACTTAAAACGTTGTTTAATTAAAAAAAAAAGTTATTTTTTTAACGTTTCAGATCCACCTTAAGCATTAAGATGTATGGAAATACACATTGTTTTTTTTAAAGAAACATCGCAAGAAACAATTAATTAATATAAATTATTTTCTTATTACAAATATTTTATACATGTATTAAATAATTTATAATGCATAATAACGTCATTTAGTGTATAAGTCAAGCAATTATAAATAATGATATTCATAAAACAATCAAGACAGATTAATTGTAGCCACGATAGTTAAGATATTTTTCGGATACTTGTTTTTTTTAATTTCCTGAACGATGCACAATGCGTACAATTTGAGTTTACCCCGTTTTAAAGCGGTTAAGGGTTTTAATAGGATTCTTTTGTAGGCAATAAAAATGGTTTAAATCAATATCGACCATGTTGTTTTTTTTCAAACAATCTATTATTGTCTATAATTATTCATTTTCATTTGTTTTTAAGTATAAAATTATTAAAACTTTTTTTTATTTTATGCAAGAATAACAATCAAATTGTTTTATTATTTTTTTAGTTAAGTTCATTTAGTTAGTTCAGTTTATTTAAATAATTTTTTTTATTTTAAAAATAATTTATTTATTTTGTATTTAATAAAAATGTATTAAAATTAGTATGATAAATTACTCAGCTTTTATTTTATAGTTTTGTTTAAATAAAAAATTGGATTGTCATTGAAACCGCCAAACAATTTATTTGTTTTTTATTAAGAAAATAAAATGTATATTGCTTATAGTTTTATGACCGACATAATTACAGTCTTTCCTATAAGTCCGTTTCTGTCGACTAAGTTTTCAATATTACAGAACACAATGTGGTCTACGATGAACGGCGCACCGCCACATCACAGAAATGCTGTCGGAGAATTACTGTATCACATATTCTTGAATAAATAATAACAAGACAGCCAGGAAATCAGGCCACATATTGTGTCGGCACCGAGGAGCCCCGGCATGACGACCTTTGATTTTTTTTTGGGGTTACTTAAAGGAAAAAGTTTACGTTAATTAAGTGACAACAAGAGGCGATTTCATAGACAGCATAAATGCTACTATGCTACTTATGCTAAATCAAAGTCAAAAGTGTATTTTTTTATCTTTAAAACCATTTTGAATGGTACCGTTTTTTGTTTATGCCTACCTAAACAGGCTTAGATGAAAAAAAAACACGTTTTAAATTGCTATCAAGGATGCTGTGATATTAAAAAAAATACGATAAAGAAATTTTTGAAACGATTTACTATAACAACTTTTTTTAAGTTACATAAAAAGTGTAGGAAACAAATTTTACAATTTGCCCATTGCATATATTTTCACCGAAAGCGTATAATTTTTATGTGTGCATTGTCAGCCATCGCAGCTGTGTTGCAAAAAAAAAAAAAGAGACCATCGCCAAAAGTATAGTTGACTAACCGTCAACTAACGTTGTCGATTGTACGACTGCGTTTATAAAAAAAATTGTTGCGAAAATATATCGCACGTGAAATAGTTTAAAAAATATTACCAACAAAAATTGTAAATCTTTTCATGTGATATGAATTTGGAATTTTTCATAAAACTAACACAATTTGTAGTATTTATGTTTTCTTTAATATATTTTAACATAACTCTTTTATACATTTTAGACCATACATATTATAAAGCCATCAACAGTTTCTAAAAAATGTAAGAAACAAGTAAATAAAAATAGTGTAATATTTAAAAAATTGTATATCCTAATACCTCACGCTTGTTTTCTTTAATATCCAGTTTACAAGTATAATATGCAAAATTGACGACCAATTCTAAAATTTCAGAATCTATTTCTTTTATAAGAATCTCATTTTCGTTTAATTCTCTAAACTGTCCGCTGAACATCATATAAAATACATGACTCATAGAAGCCAATATATTTCTGTGAGCTTCTATTTTTAAGCCTACATCGGTAACTAAGGTTACATCACAAAATCATTTTCCCCTAAAAAAAATCAATCGTATTAATTGATTTATTTGCATTATTAGTTGTAAATGACTATAAGATTCATATTTAAAAAAAAACCAGTACAGTGGGGTCGGGGCATAGTGGGGAAGAAGCATGGTGGGGACGGGAAGATCACAAGTCTACAGGAATTGTTATAAATCAAAGTTTTAAAAGTCAATAAAATCACTTTCAAAAAAAACTAATTTGGTAAAGATACATACAAAAAAATTGTAAAAAATTGAACTAGAACCAATACTCGATATCTGACAATACAAGTGATGTAGGTTTTTTTGGAAACCGATATTTTGACCATAATTATCAATGGTAGGTAATATGTAATATTAGTTTTATTGGGTATCGGTTCATGATTTTTGCAAAAAAATTTGGTATTTAGTGGATCGCGATAAAATGATTATTTGTATGGATTAAAGTAAAAAGTGCATACCTACAACCCAGGACTCCGCTATATTATTTAAAATGGCTCAATAAAAATACAAACATTACTCGGTAATAAATAATACTTGTACATAACTTATCAATTAATGACTTTCTCATAGGAAGTGTTCTTGCATAATAACTTCCATAATTGTTTTGCTTATATTACATTATAGATTATAAATGTACTTTTTCTGGGTTTGTTTGTTAACTAATTGTAAAATTAGCTTATCTAAAACACATATAAGATACAAAACACAATTTATTTTCTATTAAAAAGACGAGGTAAAATAAAAAGTTTATAATCAAATACATTAAATTGCCTGATTTTAAATATCTATAACTGTACCTTAAATGATTTACGAGAAAAAAAACCATGTTTTAAATTAAAAATTATGAAATAAGCTGTTAAAATTGTTTGACATGGTCGTTTAATCGTCACAGTGGTTAATATGCTTTGCCTGAAACAAATTACATTATTTAAAAAATAAAAACCAACAAAGTTTTGAGTGGTATATTTTGTTTTTTTTAACATTTAAAACGAAATTTTAACTTACTTAAATTAGACAAATAATACAAAACTACAGGTATGACTGACGTAAGAAGCTAACACGATAAAGATTAAAGCTAGACCATTTTGCCGATTAGATTAATTTAAAGTGGCGTTGATCTCGAATCACTCGATTCAACTCCGAGTAAATAATAAGTAATAAACAAATACATATATATTATGATTCTGTTTATTCCCAAGCAGTAGGTATTCTAAGTCAATGAAAGACAGAAAACACGGTAATAATGTAAATACGTTAGAAATCAAAAACAGTAGAACCGTAAACCGCTGTCCGGGGCTGCTACTTAAAATGTATAATAAATAAATTACAGGCAAGACAAAACTCAATTGTAGCTCAAAAACGAAACACGACACAATACGTTAGGTATTTATCACAGAATTCGACCAAGTTATTATGACAAATTGTTCCTATGGCCCTGAATCTAATTGAACTAGTTACATATAATTTACAGAGTGCAAAAAGAAATCACAACTAGGTATTAACAACAACAATAGTTGTATTTAATAATAATTTTGATTTTAATGCAAATTGCACGACAACGCTAAAATGTTCTAGACAGATAACAGCCTTGTGATAGTGTGTGTGTTTGTGTGATAACGAGTGATAGCCACAGGTGGAGTTAAACTGTGGCGCCAAACTATGTGTTTGCATTTTATAATGATGAGTAAAACAATGTTGGAACTATAACTGAGTAACGTAATTACAACACACAAATAAAAGCAAGCTTTTAGTGATATTTAATTTACTTAAAGTTTAATTAACCTATAATTAGCAGGTTAAAAAATCGATAGATCAAATGTACACTGAACATATAAAAATCATGAAAGAGTATTACTGCGTATTATATGCAGTTTTATTAGGTATTACAGTAATTACTGCAAAAAAGAGAATTATTTACACACTAAAAATAAATAGTAAAACCGACTGCAAAAGTTAAAACAAAATTATACTAAACAAAATAATACACAAGTGTAAACATAGAAATTATTACACAATTTGAAATTAAATAAGTAATTTTGAAAATTACTCGATTAAATTACAAGTTATATGTAATGACATAGTTTAGCCGAGCAACGTATGGTTTAGGAATTTTTTAATTTTTAACACCCGTATAAATTATATATTTGAAAAAAAATTCAAAATTTGTTACAACAATATTTATTAACCAATATCGTTTAAAATCTAAATAGTTATTTCCCACTTCAATTAGGAGTCTATGCAACACTTCTGCATCACTTCTAATGCAATTTACATCTGTTTTTAAGTTTTGGTTATTATAGCAATGTGTTCAGCGAATCTAAGCATTTGTATAAGTTCTCATTCGACTATCTCTCCTATTTTTGGTCTATTGAGCTTTTCCTTTATTTTTTGGATTGGTTGTTTGACATCTGCATTAAACAACATTCCTAAATGTTATGCTTATAATAATATCTTAAGCCATTTAAGTTTTGCAATTAGAATTTTGCTGAATTATATTTTTTACACTTGCAATAATTGGTACATTAAGGGTACCTAAAAATGTCTGCATCAGGTCATGAATAATTTTACTATTTTATTTTTATATTCATTTAAACCCTTTTTGAAAACAATATATGGTTTTATTATTGTTATTACTATTACAAAAAAATGTATATTTAGTTTCTTACACGAAAACACAGTTTAAGTGTTATTCATTGAAATAAGAAGAAAACATTTTATTTTGATGTGATGTTTTGTAGGCTTGTTCAAACAATTACCTAACAGTCATATACCATTTGCACTAAATAAGAAATTTATACAAAACAAAAACCATGTCGTTACCATTGACCTAGATGTATTATTTTAAGTGTCTAAAATTTAAACAAAAAACATTAATAATTTCTATAACTAACGATATTCCTCCAGCCTATTTCTCAAAATGCTAATAACACCATAAATATTTATACAAAACTTGTTTTTTTACTAGATATTTATGATATACCTAATAAATAATTAAAGAATATATCTATAATATTTTTTTTTATTCTATCCAGAACGATTTTTTCTCAACGTGTGTAGAACTCTTCAACTAGAGACCCAAATTTAGGTTTCCAATTGAAGTGTTGTATGTAAAAACAGAATTATTTATTTTTTTGTTTTTGGCGTTTTATTTTTCTCAGGTTCGTATCGAAGTGAATAACATATGAGTAATAGCCCACCCAAAAACACTTTTCTAAATCAATACACAACCACAAAAACAATTTAACAAACTTGGAATTTAGCACACGATAACGTGTTGAAAAGTAATATGAAATCTATGTACTTTTCAAATTAAAATATGTAGGATTAGTTTTCGTACTCTGAATTGTTCTTACATAAATCTTATTTAAGCCAACCCAATTACTCAACTATCGACTAGATATGCTTCGACCTCTTCTCAATAAAAAACAATCTCCTTCTTTACACTACCTTTTTGAACTCTATATGAACTTATGGTATTATTATTTGGTGATAAGCAAAACCTTCAAACATCAAAACAATTCGGGCCTTTCAATCCATATGCCTCTGAATAATCACAAAGGGCCTTTTGGTATGTTCAAAATGATTCACTCCATTCCGGCCTCTAAGATGACTTGAAAGAAACTGGCCCAGAACTGGCTCAAGAACTACTAAAATTAATGTTTTATTTTAATCATATTTGGTGTCTCAACTTTGAGATTCCTTATTCATGTTAATCACTGACAGTTTTGCATTCTTTAATACCATTCGTCACACCCTTGGACATGTGATACATATTACATGATACACTTTTTATTTAATTATATTCTGATTTTTCAGTATAATGTAATAGTATTTTTATTAGCGCGCATTTACCAAAAAGTTTTAAAAATCGATAAAAAAACAATAAGTTTGGAAGGGTATTAAAAACAAATAAAACGTGGGGTATTGAAATCATATTGTTTAAAAACACTTTACAAAAGAAAAATGAATCTAGTAATTCAACATTATAAGATATTGTTTGACTTACGATAAAAAATGTATCTTGCATAACAATATTGTTAATTTAATCGATTCAATTTGGGTCATTACTATGATTTATATAATATGTATTTTGAATAATGTTGCTTACAAATAATATACCGAGATCAAAGATATCGGGTTTGTTTTACACCTTTATATTTAAAATGTTCACAGTGCTGAGAAAATGTAGTGTAATAATATATAATGGGATTTTAATTAATTAAAAACAATAACTTTAGGTACTGATTTTTTTTGTAATTATTTATTAATAGAAATCTAATTATTTAAGTAATTATTTTTTTTCTGACAATGAAGAGCGAGATATTTAAATTGAAAACACACAAAAATATTAAAAATACTATTATTATTATATATATATATGTATGTATGGTTATTGAATATGTCCAATTAATATTGTTAAAGCTTGTACTTAATCACCAGCGGTATTAAGCTTTTAATTCATTGGTATGATTTTGAATGAAAAATACCGCTTTAATGTAATCCAAAGCATTTATTGTTTGAATGTCTAAAAAAGAAAAATTAATTTTTTTTATTAGGCAATGACCACTAATCGACGTTAATTAAAATATTTTAACATTGTTTAAATTAACTTCACCATCGAATTTGCTTAAACAATGTTTCGCTTTTTCGACAGTTTCTTCCGACCCTTTAAACACAGTACGCGACGTATCCACGTAGTTTTCATACTCTTTAGGGGAAAGTAAACAGTCATTGTTATTGTCCATCTTAATGAATTCGTTTATGGCAGTTACGACATCGTTTAGACTTAATACACTCAATTCCTAAACAATTTTTTCAGTTACAATGTGAAATAGTTATTAATCAGTAGGCATGATAGTTTAACAAACATTTTAGCAAAGAACTTTTAAATTTAAAAAAGAAATAATTATGAACAATATTACATTTTCCTCAACCGCCGTATTGCGTTCTGCCGCAAGGATGATTAAATCCATCAACAATCTTCCAGCCGGTCCTGTACGAATTTTAATAATTAGCAGTTCTCCATTTACTTATCATACGTATTATAATACAAACATAATTCTTACGCTGGGAGTTAAATAGCAGTTCCAATTCGTCATTTACGGTCATACCAAGCTCTTTGAACACTTTTTCACATGCTACACGATCAACGCTACCGGATGTCTTATGTGCTTCGTACAAACCATCAAACATTTCTATTTGTGCTATAGTTAGACCATTGCCCTACAATGTATGAAAAAAAATATTAATTCAAGCTTGCCCCTAAGATCGATAATAGTCTATTCAAACAGTAATTCCCTAAAATTCCACATCTCTAGACTCAACATTTCTACATTTTGAAAAAAAAAAATATCTTTAAAAATAAATTGCTGGCAATTTTTGTGAAGATTTTTCACTATATTATGTGTAGTGCTCAGGTGCACAACTAGACATTCGTATAATTTGTGTTTCATAGGAAACGTCATAAATCACACACACATATATATATATATATATATATATATGTAATTGTGTTCTATTTTCTTACAAATTGGCGATGAAGAAAATAATTATCTAAAGTAAAAATTTCTAAGCAAACTCTATTGAAAATAATGTTCAAAAGAGAGCAGTATTGCTTTTGTAGCTAAGAAATACATACTATATTCTTGTATCTTAAAATTGACGAGCAAGTTTCACACACATTGTCAAAATACACTGACGCTATTTCTTCAGCTCAGGTTCCAGAAAATCAAACAATGTCAAAATCGTTTTTAGGTTAATTAACTTATTACATCAAATTTACACCAAATGCAGCAGATATTTTAAAACTACATTATTTGCTTCAACGTAAAGTTATTAAATAGCATTGGCCATTAAATTTTGACAAATCGTACAAAAAAATACATAATAAAACAATTTTTTAAAAAATGTTCTATTTTATTAAGTTATTGAAATACATTTTTGCTAATGTATAGGAATGCACCCCATCACCAACACATGAATCTCCCGCTCAACTTATATTAGGTCATTCGATACGAACAATATATGATTTTTTAAAACATTAACGAAGTAGTTATTAATAATCAAGTAATCCAAATAAAAAAAGTGGGTAAAAGAGACTTAAATTTAGACAAGGGGATGGTGTGATATGTATAGATTACAGAAAAACAGGTGAGAATTGGTAAAAAGGTATAATTATTCATAATATTAGACACAACACTCATTATGAAGGTATAAACCATGGTTCTGAATAGATAAGACACAATGATCAGTTACGGCCACACAATCGAAATGAAAATTTGTTGAAAGAATTTTGACTTTTTGACCAATTAAAACTTCACATTATTTCAACTAATATAAAAATAAGTAAAAATAATAGGATCTGCTGTTTATTTATTTTTAGAAATCCTTATTTTAAGCCGGTTCTTATAAAAGTTTTCTTTTAAATGTTTCTAGAGATTACATTTTCTCCCTTTTTTATTAATTTTGCACTTACTGTTGGATTGATTTCCATCATAATCAACAAGAACTCCGTAGCCATTATTTCATGGTCGTCTAAAACAAAAAATTAAAATAATTGTCTACATCAAATGAACCGCCTCCTTGGTATATGTGCATTACCGCCTTTTTCTTTTTTAAGTTCTACTGATTTTGCGTTCAATGCATTATTTACACTCTTCCAATTATTGAATTTTTTTGATAGCTGTTGAATATTAAGGTAACCCAATTCGTTGTCATCCTCGAACTCTTCTAGATAAAAGCTTACATCCGAAAACGTGAGTTTTTTAACCTGAAAACAATTTATTATTACAGAATGGTTTGTTATGTGTAAGTCATATGAACTTAAGCTTTTCCTAAGTAAAGTATATATGTCAATTTTTTTTGCAAATTTCGATGGGTCAAAAGCCGTTTCTGAGGAATTAATTTTAAAGATACTCGCGCTGTGAACGTTGTCCGCATAACACGTGCTAACTTAACTCCGCGTTAATAAAATTATCTCAGGTTTATTCTCAATTTTTTGTGCTCTTATGTGTTATTAAAAAAAATCATCAGAAAAAGCTCTTTGAGATACGCTAATCAAAACTTTGGTTGAACCATCTTCGATCACATTATAACAAATAAACTGGTAATTATAATTACAAATATCAAATACTGCAGCGCACTGCTCATCACTAACGACTCCCCGGCTATCGGTCGGCGGCATTCATCTGTTTATCAAAATCAAAAGTTTATCGGTAACGACGTACAATTTCACATGCTCCTAAATCGTCAAAAGACCGCACCGCTAATACAAATCATTTT
>NW_026096472.1:0-18194 GCF_023614345.1 Adelges cooleyi
AAAGGAACTAGCCGTCGCAGACCATGCCACGGCTCCATTAAGTTGGCCCCCCCACATCGGAAATTTGAACTTCTTTAAACATCATCGGATTGTGCTACGATAGTGCTGGTTTGTGCCGAAAACCCCATCGTTAGTGCTCCCCCCGTTCCAAAGATATACCGTTTTCAAAGTGGGGGGCCATCTTAACGATAGCCCCCCCACATTGGAAATTTGAACTTCTTTTAACATCATCGGATTGTGCTACGTTAGTGCTGGTTTGTGCCGAAAACCCCATCGTTAGTGCTCCCCCCGTTCCAAAGTTATACCGTTTTCAAAGTGGGGGGGCCATCTTAACGATAGCCCCCCCACATTGGAAATTTGAACTTCTTTTAACATAATCGGATTGTGCTACGTTAGTGCTGGTTTGTGCCGAAAACCCCATCGTTAGTGCTCCCCCCGTTCCAAAGTTATAACGTTTTTAAAAACACATTGGTAATTACAATTGTTTTCAGTATAGCCGGGTTCTGCATTATAAAGTATATAACGTGTAAATAGTATATATAATTTTTTTACGTAATAGCTACCTAATTGTTTTATTATATTATGTTATTAACTGGTAAGTAAATGAATACATACATAATAGATATTTTTAAGAAAACTTATATTCAAATATAAAATTTATAAAGAATGTTTTTATTGCTATAAATATCATATAATATATGAAAAAAATATATTAATATATCGTGGAGATATATTATTTTTTTTATATTGGAATAATATTCTTATAACAATTTTATGATATTTTAAATGTTTTATAATTTGTTTGTGTTTTCCGGGATTATTTTATGACATTTATTTAAGCGAATTGAACTTTTCGTAACATCTTTGTATCTTTAATGTGAAATATTATGCCTCTACAAGCTTCTGCAAGTACTTATACGAAAGATAACTATTAATTAGCTGTATCAAAAACAAATGAAATTTGAGTACAAATAATATATTCTTTAAAATATTTAATTATTATTTTTCTCTATAAGACACCGTGCATTAGGACACTCAGCGCTACAGTAGGCAACAACAGAAACTATTAATCCCATAAGAATGCATTGCAAAATGTAAAAGTTTAATTATTTGTTATTTTAAAATTGATTTTTGTATAATTAATTGTTTTAATCAAGTTGTTTGATACAAAAAAAATGAATAAACTATTAGTTTTTACAACCGTAGAGCTTTTTAGAACGTCTTTATTACACGTATACACAAGTCACCCACATTAAATCGATCGTTATTCACATCAGTTATTATGAAGAAATTTTCAAAGATATTAGATAAAAAAAAAATAAACTTCTAAATAGGTAAGTAAATGAATACATACATAATAGATATTTTTAAGACAACTTTTACGCAAACATACAATTTTCATATCAATGTGTTAAATGAAAACATTTATCATACTTTAGTACAAATAAAAAAAACTGATTATGTCATAATATTCACACAATTAAAATAATACTTTAATCAAATAAAAATAGGACTCTTTTATAACCTAAAATTTTTTTTATATCAATTGAATGATTTTTTTGATAACTTTGATAACTAAATTAAAATAAAATTATACATTTGTACAATCTGTTATTTGGAGTACATAATAAATGTCATAAAATAATCCCGGAATACACAAACAAATTATAAAACATTTAAAATATCATAAAATTGTTATAAGAATATTATTCCAATATAAAAAAAATAATATATCTCCACGATATATGAATATATTTTTTTCATATATTATATGATATTTATAGCAATAAAAACATTCTTTATAAATTTTATATTTGAATATAAGTTTTCTTAAAAATATCTATTATGTATGTATTCATTTACTTACCAGTTAATAACATAATATAATAAAACAATTAGGTAGCTATTACGTAAAAAAATTATATATACTATTTACACGTTATATACTTTATAATGCAGAACCCGGCTATACTGAAAACAATTGTAATTACCAATGTGTTTTTAAAAACGTTATAACTTTGGAACGGGGGGAGCACTAACGATGGGGTTTTCGGCACAAACCAGCACTAACGTAGCACAATCCGTTGATGTTAAAAGAAATTCAAATTTCCAATGTGGGGGGGCTATCGTTAAGATGGCCCCCCACTTTGAAAACGGTATAATTTTGGAACGGGGGGAGCACTAACGATGGGGTTTTCGGCACAAACCAGCACTAACGTAGCACAATCCGATTATGTTTAAAAAAATTCAAATTTCCGATGTGGGGGGGCTATCGTTAAGATGGCCCCCCCACTTTGAAAACGGTATAACTTTGGAACGGGGGGAGCACTAACGATGGGGTTTTCGGCACAAACCAGCACTAACGTAGCACAATCCGTTGATGTTAAAAGAAATTCAAATTTCCAATGTGGGGGGGCTATCGTTAAGATGGCCCCCCACTTTGAAAACGGTATAATTTTGGAACGGGGGGAGCACTAACGATGGGGTTTTCGGCACAAACCAGCACTAACGTAGCACAATCCGATTATGTTTAAAAAAATTCAAATTTCCGATGTGGGGGGGCTATCGTTAAGATGGCCCCCCCACTTTGAAAACGGTATAACTTTGGAACGGGGGGAGCACTAACGATGGGATTTTCGGCACAAACCAGCACTAACGTAGCACAATCCGATGATGTTAAAAGAAGTTCAAATTTCCAATGTGGGGGGGCTATCGTTAAGATGGCCCCCCACTTTGAAAACGGTATATCTTTGGAACGGGGGGAGCACTAACGATGGGGTTTTCGGCACAAACCAGCACTAACGTAGCACAATCCGATGATGTTAAAAGAAGTTCAAATTTCCAATGTGGGGGGGCTATCGTTAAGATGGCCCCCCCACTTTGAAAACGGTAAAACTTTGGAACGGGGGGAGCACTAACGATGGGGTTTTTGGCACAAACCAGCACTATCGTAGCACAATCCGATGATGTTTAAAGAAGTTCAAATTTCCGATGTGGGGGGGCCAACTTAATGGAGCCCCATGCCACTGCCGTCCGACGAGTGCCGAGGCTGGCCGAGACCGTGACGCCGGCGACATAACCTAACCGTAGTTAACTTACAGCTGAGCCGATCGATGCCAACAGTTTTGCGGTTTGAGCCCAAAATGCATTTATTTAGTTGATCATAGTTTACCGCAAGATTTGCTGTTTTTATTGTGCTACGTTATTGATTGAATGATTCGCGCCTTGCTTTTTAAAATGGGTAAATTTTAGTACTACACAGTACACTCTTCAATCAAAAAAACGTTTAAAACATCTGACATTTTTCATTAAAAATGATCATAATTAGTTTAAAAAAATAATGTTTTTTTCAATAAAAAAATGTTTCTTTTTTTACTAATCGTCTAGTTAAATAAAACAATTACACATATGACCCTTGTTTGAACTTTATCTCGGCAGCCGCCACCCCACACTACCGCATTGTCCATCGGTACTGAATGTACAATATACCGTACCGACTGCATCGTTTTTATTTATTTCGAGAAAATATTTAGTTATTGTGCGATAATCATCAGCGGAGGTGAGATGTAGCTTCGAAAACTGATTTTTGTTAACAATGTTAAAATCGTGAACTAACATTGGAGTAATTGTATTTCGGAATTCGATAAAGTTTGTGATGTCATAAACATAGAGTGGTGGTATTTTTTGTCTTACCTCTGTAGGGTCTAAATCGATATCATTATCCGAATCAATGTTTGTGTCATTTTGAGTCTGTAAAGGTGAATATCTGTTTCTGTTAATTATTGGTGGCGAAAGAGCAGTACTGGATGTACTTTGACAGAACTTTTTTTTGAAGTAGTAAGCATTGCTTTACTGGGTGCCATACCCAGGGAAGCGTTGGAACGAACGACGAAAATAAACTTTGCTTACGTACAGACGGACAACCGGTTTTGATTAACGACGCGCGTGAACTGAAAGAGTTTTAAACTTTTACTATGATGACAGTTTATTTCAATTTCAATTGTCAACAATGGAAAAGCTATTACTGAATTATATCAGTGAAAATTACATATTTTCTTCATAAAAAAGTATTTCATTTTCGTATTATTGTATACAACTTGGTTTATCCCTATCATCGACCACATAGCTATACTATCAATGTATATAAATACACTTTGAGAAGTGGTTTCCGCTTGTGCACTCCAGGCGGTTTCTATGTTCGGTGTTTGACAGCCATCTACGCGAATAAGAGATTTCTTTCAACGTGAACCCGGAATGGCTATTTCAGGAGAGACCGAACTCGGACGTTAGAATACTAATACACCGTTTTCGTGGGAACTTCCTTTTTTGTACTATTAGTAGGGGCTATAAGTTAAGACTGCTACGTGTTTAAAATATTATGTAATTGTGTATATATTCATAACAAATAAACAACTACAAGGTTACTACTTCCTTTTGAAAATTATAAAAACAATTTTAACTGTTCCAAATTTAACTTTAAACTGCTGTAAGTTCTTGGAAAGTTGTCAGATTAAGTATATTATCTAAACAGTTACAATTTTATTACTTTTATATAAGGAAACCACATATAAGAGAACTATGACCGAGCTGTACTCCAAAATATTGTTCGATTTTTTTTTATGCCGAATGTGTTTTACAATTTAATAAAAAAAAATGTCTATGAACTTCTAGTAGTATAGCTCAAAAATATCTTAGATAAAAAAATACAAACAGTTAAAGCCAGTTAAGAACGTTTACTCTGCGCTAAGGAAGCTGTTTTTAATTTATAATTCACCAGGTAGTAGATAAAAATTTGAAAAAAAATTCAAATATATGTAATAAGTTTTAATAGAATGTGTTATTGTTTATGTTGAGTTGATATTATTTTAAAATGTTGTCAGTCTTTTGATCCAGTCCTATCATCTTAGGTCGCGTTAATTCTTATATTAGCCCTTTGAGAGTTTTTTTAAATGTTTTGTTTAAACACCACGCGTACACCGATTCGATAGGATGAGGACGAAAAGTTGCCACGCGATAACACAAACCGGAAGGGGTGAGCCCTTTGATGAAATTTAACACCACCTTGACCCTTCCCTTGGGTCTTGGCTGCTGTCTCCCAGGGCAGTGTCCGACAGTCTGTTATTAAATGTTAACCGAGCGGCACGCATACCCCGGTTAGGCAGTCTGTTAGCCGCTTAAATTTCGAAATTATGTCTACTAGGGTGCTTTATAATTTGGTCGACAACGAGCAAACTTTGAATCATCAGTTATCAGCGGTTCTGTTAAAAGTAAATGGTAAGTAAATCTCACATAATTTTATATTTTTTATGTGCTAGTGTTTTATAGTTTTTTCTGGACCGATTAAGGTGATGAGACAACGCCTGTCTATAATAATTTGTTTCCATTGTTACTTATATCGTAATAATATAATGAAAATATTTTCAAATATTTGTCAACTGTTGATTCGTTCAGACATAGTTGGTTCATAGACATTAGTGACCTAGAAATTTACAACAGTCAAAGTTTATTATCTTCTCTATTTTTGGTCTATTTTTTCCTTAATATAAAAAAAACTTTGACTACAGATTTAAAAAAAAAACGTATATGTTTTAGTCCGACTCTAGATTTATCTTCAGTTTAATATTCAGACCTTCAGTTGTTTCTATTTTTAATATAAAGTACATTGAAAAACGTCGCTTCTGGATGATCATTGTGCATGCTGCATGCACAGTTCACGTGGTTTTATGTTGGTGTGTTTACTTTGTGCATACACACAGGCGACGTCATCACAAAGGAACATTATTATACAGGGTCCTGCAAAAACACCTCCCCTATTTAGAAATGTCACTGTGTGAGTTGTGGTACAACGGGGTATCGATCGATAGAGTATATTTCAACTGCGCCGAAACGATGTCTTTTATATTAAAACTTTAAAAAAAAAATAAGCGTTTAAACATATTTTAGCTTGTAACGTTCCTGCAAGACAATTTTTAAAAGAGCTGTATTAAGAATATCAACTTAGTTTTTGTACCTTAAAAATGCATGTTAGCTTAGGTTTAAGCTTAAGTTAATGATAAAAATTGTGTTATCGTTGCAATCGTCGAGTAGAAAACTGAGAGTGAACGCGTCGAGTGCTTTTATAATTTTTTATTATTTGCTAAAATGGAACATGAAATTGATGAAATGATTAATGAAAAAGGAAAACCAGTAAAAATTACATCGTGCGAAAGACCGGCAAAAGTATTACACGCGGAATTAATGGAAAATAACGTAGATAGTAGTACTTTTTAACAATAATGTCAGTTTTATTAGAAAAGTTCAATAAAATTTTAGCGTTGTTTTAGAACCCCTGTTTCTTTAGCGGGATGCAACTAATAATAATTTTTTCGGATGCAACTCATATTTATATATACTAAGCCTGAGAGGCAACTACTGTAGATTGACCTTTTTAGTTACGATAAGGATCGGATGCAATTCGTAGTTTCCCAGATGCAACTAGTATGCGCCCATATTTTGATATCTACTATCGTACGGCCGGCCACCGAGTGTTTTGTAACTCGATGGCTTTGCTCGCTACGCTAAACTAAAAGAATCCTAGGTTTACTGGCTAAAGTCTAGAAGGCGACTATAGGCTTAACGCCTTAAGTAAAATTTAACTTAAATCATACATACGAATGAATAGCGTTGAAAACTTAAATTAAAAATCATAAGTAAAAAAACAAACTCTGGCGCAGTTGATGTATATAACTATACATTAAATGTACTATAGATAAATAATGTCCATGTTATGATGGGAAACGCATATAACACAAATATTTTAGTGTAGATTTAGGACACTGGGAGCGATCAATGTTGGGAAGAGTGGTGGAAACGTGTGGCATAGCTCAAACCAGAATAAATTATATGTGATCCACAAAAAAGCATATGTTTGAAATCCATTCTGAGCCTTATTGACAGAAAAACTAACTAAAAAAGAGCTTCCAGCTGTTCCATACGCGTTGTTTATCTATATTACATTTAATCTATAATATAACCCCGGCGCTGTTGATTTATATTTTTTTAGTATACCACCTTAATTCCACCGGCGCAATAGATGTATACAATATAGTAGGTAGTTGCCCAAAATGGGCGGAATTGACGAATACCGGATCGATAGTGGTATACATGCCATTTCCTCCGACCTAACCTAAACCAGTTTGCTAGGAACCATAATGAGGATGAACTCTAAATTACCGTACATCATTGAATATTTGTAAAATGAGCACACTGATAGACATGGTTACTGGAATTATTTAATTTTATATTTTCCTAAATCGTGTTATGTTATTAAGTGAAAGTTCAAGGCTGCGTTTTTTTTCACTCGTCATCGCGCGGTACTCGGTCTTGTTCAGAATTTTGGTAGAATACAAATTAAAATTGTGATAACTAATAACTTACCATTTGTCAATAACAGTATTATGTTGTTATGTATTATGTTTGTTAATTAAACAAATTTGTTCGTTTGTTTGAATAATTTCCTCAGTCCTTCACACTGCCGTTCAGTCCCTCACAATGACAATTTGTTTAATTCAAATTTTCTGCTAAACTAAGAATTTCTATGAAGGAACATTAAAGGTCTTTATGTGAATCTCATGGCTTAATCAGAAACAAAAAAAATATTGTAAAAAAATTGACTTTTCTTTAAGTGAAACAATTATGTCAAAATTCCTTGGTTTCAGAGAATCATCTATATTATTGTATATTTAAATACATTTATCCGAGCTGCTCTATTTGAGCTTGAGGGTTTTTAGTATAAATAAATTAAATCATGACTCTGAGACTTTTTTTGCTCTTAAACTGGTTAGGTTAGGTATAAAATATTACACGCCTGACGCACGTAAATACATACTACATAATAATACATAAGCCGACTGAAGCACGACACAAACTAAATTAGTTTTGTGTCAATAAATATTATTACCCAGATACGATAAACAGATAGACAGACAAGTAAGAAAAAAATCATACTGAAAGGGTAGAAAAAAATAATGCTTTCATCTTTATAATTGGTTATCATTGAATAACGTCTATAGATAAGATATCGCACCAAGGACGTCCGGAGAGTAAAGATACAACCCAATACAAGCCCCCCTCCCCCAAGGCCGTAGAAAATTTTTTTTGCTATGTTGGCCACAATGCCGTTTAGCTTATTTTTTCCCCTTCAAAACAAGACCAGAACGAGTTCAGTACGTCAAAAACTGTGGTCACAGGAATTTTTCTCGTGAAACATGTCGATCGAGTCTTCCGCCAAGTGGAGAATCCGCGCCAAATCCGTGAAATCGAGTGCAGACCTCCAAAGAGTTTTTGGAACGCTATGAACTGAAGGGTGATGATTGTCTCAAGTGTATTTCTACTGGAGATGAAACTTGGGTTGCACACTATACGCCTAAAACCAAGAGACAGTCCGAACAGTGGCGTCACACCACTTCACGGTTCACCCTCAGCCAATATTACCTAATACGTAATATAAAATTATTAAATACATATAAATTTAACATTGAGTTAACTAGTATTTGATAGAATGAGTATTATAATAATAACAAATTTAATATACTCAATGTTTATTAATATAATGTATCACACAAAATCTAACTTAATTTATTATTAAATTACAAACGTTTTTGTTTAATACAAATGCATAACGTCTTATGAGTGTAATGTTTATTTTTATGTGCGGCGATGGTATAAAATGCTACGTGACGTTTTGGGGGTTGTGGTGGCGGCGAGGGTGTTGCAATAGCAACAATGCATATTGGACTCCCTCAGCTGTTACCGAGCGTTATTATTGATTTATTACGGCGAAACGCACGCTACCGTTTTGACTTCACCATGGCGGATGGCCTTGCATGCAGTACGGTACGAGACGACGTCATACGCGCATTAAACGTTGAACAATTTTTTTTTTTTTTTATGTTTTAACAATTTACGATAAAATTCATCAAATGACATATTATTTCTTTACACCGTACTCATTCGTCATACAGCATTACAAAATTTTATAAAACTGAACATAAGGTTGCAGCGTAATATAAGGTACAGTATAAAACGTATATTATAAGGACTCTGGTCAATAGAATAACCTTACATGTATAAAACGTAACGCTAAAGAACCATGAATAATATTTTATTATAATGTATAACAATAATAAAACTATTGGAATTTGCTTTTTATGCAGCTTTAGCTTCGATGCAAAGCTGCGAAGGTATGATGTGTTTTTTTTTTTATCTGTATACACATAATGATTAAATATTATGTGTTCTAACATTTCATAAAATAACATAACAAATGATTTTATTGGGCATCTATACTCAAACTTTAAAAAAAAAATGTTTAGCCAGCTGTATTCAATTGATTAAGATTCAGTCTAGATTTTAGAGCTGAAGACATAAAAGTTTTTCAGCCGAGTTTGCAACACGAAAGAGAATTTTCATGTCTCGTTGAAGTACTGAATAAATTTAGAGTAGTGGTGGAATTATAGATAATTAAATAGTATATTAACAAGCTAGTATCTGAGGTGGCTAGTAAATATATTAAGGTTCTGGGTTATATTTTAGTGATTTCATAATATCTACCCTTAAACAATTCATAGGAAATATGACCTGTTAAATTACATTGAATTTATTTTTCAGTTATAATTTGATCGTTGTAAATACAACATATCTCTCACCCCAATCTATCAATCCTATCACTTTTCCCCTATCTCCTACCCCTATCTTCCCCTCTCAAACCCATCTTCATCCCCAACCCATCCCCATTCCCACCCATTCCCCAACACCATCTCCGTGTGGTAACGCTTTTTTGACATTTTCATGTCTTAGCTCTGGCACATAACCCTGGCAAATAACCGAAAAAAGCGTTACCAAAAAAGAAATGGGGTTGAAGATGAGGTTGGGGGGTGAGAATTAGCCGGTAAATAACCGAAAACATTTTTCAGCTGAGTCTGTAACCACGAAAGAGCATTTTCATGTCTCGTTGAAGTACCAAATAAATATAGATTAGTTGTGGAATTATAATTAAAAAAAAAAAAATTACATGAAGCTTCCAGTTACAGCATAAGCCAAGGGGATTAAAAAATTATGTACAATCATGTTTCTGGCTAAAATTGTAGTGTTTATTATCTGGCCAAAAGTAACTTAACATAGAGAATTAAACTATTTTGAATTTATTATTTAGTTCTTATTTGAACGTTGAACGTACAACATAACTTTATTTGTTGTGTTCTGTTATATCATAGTATAACAATATATATACACAAAACCAAGAATAACGAATTTAAAATGGTATTTTCCAGAGCTCTGACCACATTTAGAAATTTAATAGTAAGATAAATCATTTATTTACTTTATTCGATTTAAGAATAATTTGCTGAAAATGTTGACTGGTCGATAGCCAATTTTGGATAATTTAGTTTATTGAGTTATTATATTTATATTTGCGCGCGTTACAATTAAAACGCTTATTAAAAATTTCTTAACTATTTTTTCTTGATTTCACTTTTTAAAGCAGTTCTAGGGATTTAGGCCTGAAACGTAGATCAAGATTCACGAATGAAACTAGAACATGTACAATTTTCTCATAAATCTGTAGTCAACCTTTTATCACTCTCAGTTATAATAATTTCTGTAGACCTGCGACTACCCCGTCCCCACACGCCCCGGTTCTGCTGTACTGGCTTTGAGTTTAATATACGGGTTAAACGGGATCAATAAAAACATTATAAAAAAAAAAGGCTACTCTGTATGGCCAAAGGTTTTCGAACGTCGCTGCACAAACACTTACCTGCACAATATATAGTATGATGATGGATTCTGTAGGGCGATTAATCATGCGCCGTGACCTTTGGGTGGGACGCCTGGTCGTCTGGCCATTCTGGCTTACATGCACATCGATCACATTCCCAACAGGTGTTTGTGTACGATGCATTTAGGTGCGCGTCCATTTTACTTGGTATTGTCTTTTCAATTCAGTTTTGAACCGTTATATTATTTTCTAACTATTTTATCGTTTATTATGTGAACCAATACACGTACAATCGTCGAGCCCACATAATATTACAGTGCATTCGTTTTCTTGCTAATCTACGTGCATGTGCAGTTCCACCAAGAATTGTCTGCCCGAACGACACTCCAACCGATCATAAAAGAAAATCACCGTCGGGAAGGTAAAAATCTTCTTCCGGGGCATTCCAAGTAAAGTAAAAGACCTCCGACAATTCTTATGGTTGACGTGGAAGTGTTGAACACAGGTTTTACGGGCCGTCACCCTAGAACCAGCAAGGTCAAGACCCACATCTTAGTCACTATTGATTATTTTAGTCGCCAATTAAATCGATGGCTAAACATTTTAGTCATCCCATAAAGGTAACTTTTTTATCATGATTAATTTAATCATAGAATAACAAATAAAATTAATCATGAATACAAATTTTAACATTTAATTATGAATAAATTAGTCATGATTAAAACATATTTAATCTTGGGTAATAGATAAATTAATCATGATTAAAAAAATTCACCATGACCAAAAAGTCAACTTTTTTGTAGGTACACACGAATTAAGTTATAAGTGATTGAAGATAAAAATGTTTTTTGTTTAATTAAGCACTCATTAGTGCACTATTTAAACTTGAATAATATGCACAAAGTAACAATTTTTAAAGAAACTATTTTTTAAAGAAAAAAAAACAATTTTAAAAACTATGTAGAATAGGGTAAAGGAAGGTATTTTCGTGGCATAAGCAATTTCGTGATATAGTTTGTTTGATCGTATCGCGTAATTCCCTATTAGAATATTGTCTTGAAAACCACACTGATTGTTAAAATAACAGTTATTTTTAACTAGCGGACGTGTAGATTAAACTAAAACGGATTCTGTTTTCTGTTGGCGCTAAACGTGTTAAAGAATTAGGTAACAATTTACAATGACCGCAACAGTTATTTTTCAAGACAATTTTCTAATAGGGAATTACGCGATACGATCAAACAAACTATATCACGAAATTGCTTATGCCACGAAAATACCTTTCTTCACCCTATATGTCTGTAGCCTAACAATTTGATTTAAAAATTATTAGATATATCAAATTAAAAATTAAGACATTTTTATCTTAAGTGTTTTTTTCTGTTTCCCTTAAAACTACTTTATTTATACAAATTAATTGAATTATCCTAAAAAACGAATATTACATACAAAACAAATTACTAATTACGAATAATAATATTTAAAAATATAAATTGCAAATGAAAAAGTTAATCTTGGGCAATAGTTGAATCCTTGTTCTTGATGTAATGGTTTTTTTTGTGGCGGTCATTGTAAATTGTTACCTAATTCTTTAACACGTTTAGCGCCAACAGAAAACAGAATCCGTTTTAGTTTAATCTACACGTCCGCTATGACGCTGGATCTGTTAAATGTGGTTTTTACAGTATCGTTTATAAATAAACCATGAATATGTTCTTATGAAAACGAAATTTAATATTTATAAATTACAATAAATAATATCTTTGTCGTTGGATAGCCATCGTTGGATAACATTTATAATAGTTAATAATATTTATTATTAATATTCACTAAAACTGAACATATAAACAAATACAAACACTGTTAAAATAATACTGTATAGATATTTGTACAATACAATGACGCAAAAGATGTTGGTATGCCGTTCTGCGTCTCGCAAAAGATTCTTCTAGCTTCAGTGCATGGAATCATTTCACTGATGGATCATTTTTGCTTGCTATTTAAACCATAAAAGGTAACCGGATCTGGGACGAATTACATGTTCAGAGCTGTGTTAGGCAAGGCCGTTACCTTTTGCATGTACACTTTTTTACATGCATAATTTATATACTAATTCAAGTACATATTATTCGCGAAATTGTTAAATTAAATTATACTATTTGTCTATAACGACTTTAAACAATTTGCACGGGTCGTAAAACCATATAAACTGTTTTTAATTTAATCTCAAATTTATTCATTAAAAATAAAAAGCCAGTACAGTGGGGTCGAGGCATATTGGGGACGGAGAGGTCACAGGTCTACAGATTTTATCATAACTGAAAGTGATAAAATCACTTTTAAAAAAACAGTACAGTGGGGACGGGGCATAGTGGGGACGGAGCATAGTTGGGTCGGGGCATATTGGGGACGGGGAGGTCACAGGTTTACAGGAATTTTAAAATCTGAAAGTGATAAAATCACTTTCGAAAAAACGCTTCGATGCAAATCGGTAGTTAGTATCCGAGAGGACTAGTACAGTAGAGTATTGGCATAATGTAATCAAAGCAATGAGGAAACGGAGAGGTCACAGGTCTACAAGAATTATTATAAATAAAAGTGATAAAATTGAATAAAATCGCTTTCAAATAAACGCTTTGATGCTCATTTGTAAATACAGAACCTTCATTTAAAACTTTCTAACTTTGCTGGTTTATACTGTGCTTGGTTTGGACTGTACTGGCTTGAAAATACTAACTACCGATTTGCATCGAAGCGTTTTTTTCGAAAGTGATTTTATCACTTTCAGATTTAAAAATTCCTGTAAACCTGTGACCTCCCCGTCCCCAATATGCCCCGACCCAACTATGCTCCGTCCCCACTATGCCCCGTCCCCACTGTACTGTTTTTTTTTTTTTTTGCAAAAACTTAGTGGACCAAATAACACATATACAATGTCTTGTTATATTTTGTTGGAATGGTCGACGATTCATGTTTCAATCGTTTGTACTCCATAGTTTAAATTATAATCGCTTATTCTCAATAAAATTAATATTTATGTATTATATACTTCCATTAAAGCAATCACACACAAACTATTTATACTTCACAGATTATATTATTTCAAAGCTATATTATACTTCTATTTTACTAGATTGACAATGTACAAAATAAAATGCAACTAAAAAAACCTTTTCATAGATCCTTAAAATGTAAAGGGTGGGATAGTGAAACGGATTTTACCATTTAAATACATTAGAAAATCGCCGTTTTACTGCCTCATCCTGTATAATAATTTCTTGTTATTTTCTAAAGAAAAATCGATTTTCTTACATTTAAATTAAAATAAATCGTATACTGGTACTGTGATGGAGAAAACAATAAATTTTACCTACATTTATTACTTATTAGTTAAATATTACTAACGTGTATAGCCACAAGCAAACGGTGTGCAGGTGGTTTTATACGAAGGTGGAAATTTAACACCGAAAATTATGTAAAGAAAATATTTTTTTATAATTAAATATTTTTTACAATATGTAAATAAAAATAATAATACTCGGAACGACAGCGGATTGACACTCCGGATCAATTTTAAATCAATAACTGATAATCGAATTATCGAATACTGACTGGCAACTACCTACAAATGTCATCACCCCCCGACCTCTCTCTCACACTCCATGACCGGCTCGGGCCGATAAGGGGTTTTTCGTTCCCACCTGTACCGTGTACATAAGACGGTGGACAGTTGATAACGCGATCGGGCGTTTATATGGTCACGATCAAATATTATTTTGTCTCGAAAATTGATAATTACAACAACTATACACTATAGTATAAACAACTCATGTTATCATTTCTCACGTAATGGCTGCCAATTAAAATTAAATTAGTTTCTTAAATTAAATTCAGTCATTCCGCAAAAAGTTCAAGTCCAAATCGATTTTATATCAACTGTGACTTAATAAAATCCACACCCAGTTAGTTATATTCTGTTGACAAATTGTTTTTTATTAAATAATGAAAATTGATAAAATAAACATCAACTACGTCATAAAAGTTTTATACAGCGCAATACAAGTTACAACCAGAATAAAAACTAGCGTTTTTGTAGAGATTTAAAAATACTATTTGAAACGACATACAATATTTTCTATCATAACTGATTTCATAATTCATTACGGAGCAGATAAGAGCGCGCATCAATATGCCGTTCGTACACACGATGATGCCAATAGAAAAAAAATTATACTTTTTTTTTTTCGTTTCTCACATCTGGTAGAGTGCGTTTGTACTTAAAAAAAAAAAAAAAAAAAAATTGAACTTTGTGTCAACTTAAAGTCAAAAGTGTTACTTGAGCACAAAACTCAATAGTATCATTCTGCATAGATCTACATAAAATTGTTTTAATGATTTGATAACAATTTTTTTAAGATTTTAAGTGTTTTTTGTTAAAATATACGCAATCTGCGAAAACACAGTTTTCCGGCTATTAAAAAAAAACTGTAGTGCCGAATTATTTTTCCGTTTAATATGTTATGGATACATATGAGTTCCAACTACTGGCAAATTTTCAACCCAAAGGTCTTAAAATTACGGCTAAAAACCCCGAAAAACAAAAAAACCTGTACCCCCCCTAGGGGGGTGGGCATTGGGTTAAATTCAAATTTGATATAACTGACGTGCGCGGGCATACTAAATAAATATTTCTTATACATTTCAACTCGATCCGACTATTTTTCTCGAAGCTATAGCCAGTAAAAGTTCTAACTTAAAAACTCGTACGGTTTTTTTTTTGTTTTTTTCAACTTTCGCCTGTGAAGAGTTAAACTTTTTCAACTTTTACCCCCCCAAAGTACCAACTAGATGAAAATTGCGATTTATAGAGTTGCTATTCGAAGGAATTGGTCCAGTATTAAAGAAGTTACAGTGTATACAGATAAAAAAAAAACATACATCAGAGTAAAACCAATACCTTCTCGCTTTGCATCGAAGCTAAAACATTTTTCTGGATTTTTGTGAAAAAGGCATTAAAAAGGGGTCAAATTATATGTTTTTGGGGTCGGTGATTACGAATTTGTTATCAGTTCTCAATTTTAATCAGCCAGAAAGAACTTAAGTAAAAAAAAAAAAAAATTGAACTTTGTGTCAACTTAAAGTCAAAAGTGTTACTTGAGCACAAAACTCAATAGTATCATTCTGCATAGATCTACATAAAATTGTTTTAATGATTTGATAACAATTTTTTTAAGATTTTAAGTGTTTTTTGTTAAAATATACGCAATCTGCGAAAACACAGTTTTCCGGCTATTAAAAAAAAACTGTAGTGCCGAATTATTTTTCCGTTTAATATGTTATGGATACATATGAGTTCCAACTACTGGCAAATTTTCAACCCAAAGGTCTTAAAATTACGGCTAAAAACCCCGAAAAACAAAAAAACCTGTACCCCCCCTAGGGGGGTGGGCATTGGGTTAAATTCAAATTTGATATAACTGACGTGCGCGGGCATACTAAATAAATATTTCTTATACATTTCAACTCGATCCGACTATTTTTCTCGAAGCTATAGCCAGTAAAAGTTCTAACTTAAAAACTCGTACGGTTTTTTTTTTGTTTTTTCAACTTTCGCCTGTGAAGAGTTAAACTTTTTCAACTTTTACCCCCCCAAAGTACCAACTAGATGAAAATTGCGATTTATAGAGTTGCTATTCGAAGGAATTGGTCCAGTATTAAAGAAGTTACAGTGTATACAGATAAAAAAAAAACATACATCAGAGTAAAACCAATACCTTCTCGCTTTGCATCGAAGCTAAAACATTTTTCTGGATTTTTGTGAAAAAGGCATTAAAAAGGGGTCAAATTATATGTTTTTGGGGTCGGTGATTACGAATTTGTTATCAGTTCTCAATTTTAATCAGCCAGAAAGAACTTAAGTAAAAAAAAAAAAAAATTGAACTTTGTGTCAACTTAAAGTCAAAAGTGTTACTTGAGCACAAAACTCAATAGTATCATTCTGCATAGATCTACATAAAATTGTTTTAATGATTTGATAACAATTTTTTTAAGATTTTAAGTGTTTTTTTGTTAAAATATACGCAATCTGCGAAAACACAGTTTTCCGGCTATTAAAAAAAAACTGTAGTGCCGAATTATTTTTCCGTTTAATATGTTATGGATACATATGAGTTCCAACTACTGGCAAATTTTCAACCCAAAGGTCTTAAAATTACGGCTAAAAACCCCGAAAAACAAAAAAACCTGTACCCCCCCTAGGGGGGTGGGCATTGGGTTAAATTCAAATTTGATATAACTGACGTGCGCGGGCATACTAAATAAATATTTCTTATACATTTCAACTCGATCCGACTATTTTTCTCGAAGCTATAGCCAGTAAAAGTTCTAACTTAAAAACTCGTACGGTTTTTTTTTTGTTTTTTTCAACTTTCGCCTGTGAAGAGTTAAACTTTTTCAACTTTTACCCCCCCAAAGTACCAACTAGATGAAAATTGCGATTTATAGAGTTGCTATTCGAAGGAATTGGTCCAGTATTAAAGAAGTTACAGTGTATACAGATAAAAAAAAAACATACATCAGAGTAAAACCAATACCTTCTCGCTTTGCATCGAAGCTAAAACATTTTTCTGGATTTTTGTGAAAAAGGCATTAAAAAGGGGTCAAATTATATGTTTTTGGGGTCGGTGATTACGAATTTGTTATCAGTTCTCAATTTTAATCAGCCAGAAAGAACTTAAGTAAAAAAAAAAAAAAATTGAACTTTGTGTCAACTTAAAGTCAAAAGTGTTACTTGAGCACAAAACTCAATAGTATCATTCTGCATAGATCTACATAAAATTGTTTTAATGATTTGATAACAATTTTTTTAAGATTTTAAGTGTTTTTTGTTAAAATATACGCAATCTGCGAAAACACAGTTTTCCGGCTATTAAAAAAAACTGTAGTGCCGAATTATTTTTCCGTTTAATATGTTATGGATACATATGAGTTCCAACTACTGGCAAATTTTCAACCCAAAGGTCTTAAAATTACGGCTAAAAACCCCGAAAAACAAAAAAACCTGTACCCCCCCTAGGGGGGTGGGCATTGGGTTAAATTCAAATTTGATATAACTGACGTGCGCGGGCATACTAAATAAATATTTCTTATAAATTTCAACTCCATCCGACTCTTTTTCTCGAAGCTATAGCCAGTAAAAGTTCTAACTTAAAAACTCGTACGGTTTTTTTTTTGTTTTTTCAACTTTCGCCTGTGAAGAGTTAAACTTTTTCAACTTTTACCCCCCCAATGTACCAACTAGATGAAAATTGCGATTTATAGAGTTGCTATTCGAAGGAATTGGTCCAGTATTAAAGAAGTTACAGTGTATACAGATAAAAAAAAAACATACATCAGAGTAAAACCAATACCTTCTCGCTTTGCATCGAAGCTAAAA
>NW_026096473.1:0-17047 GCF_023614345.1 Adelges cooleyi
CAAAACCATTATATAATAAAGTTGATAATATTTTTTTAAGTATCTGTGAGTATTAAAATAATATTTTTTTTTCTATAACAATTTATGCGAAAGGGTTTTAAAATGATCCAATTTCAATACTTAAGAGAATACTGTTCTTTTATTGAGTTTTTATAGAAAACTTATATTTTTTTAATTCTTAGCTATACTTTGAAAATACTAACCGAGAGAGCATGCTCCCATTGAAAAATACATTTGTTCATTTTATCAATTTCCAAAACTCACTTTTAAATGTCTGTAACTTTGTGGAAATTTCCGTTACAAAGAGCTGTCAATGTTAAAATGTTATACTTTTAATTGGTAATTCTTTTAACGCCCTACACCTGTTTACTCTTAAAAGAATCGCAAATTTGTAATGTTTCTCTTTTTAATATATTTTTGATTATACTATATTACTATATGAGACAATATTAAAATTTTTATCTTTTTGAGTATTTGCTATAGCTCTATCAATTTATAATACTTAAATGACCACGTATATATTTATCTATTCACAAGAATTGAAATTGGACCAACATATGTAGTGGACATTTTGGCTGGCTTTTTGGTCTAAAATCAAAATTGCTTTTACTCATAGAAACAATATTTTTAATTAAAAATAATACCTTGTAGCTTATACAAATTTACCGATAAATTAATTGACATGGTAGAAATTTATTAAAACCTTTTTTTTTTCTTAAACATTGCCTATATAACACTCCCTAAAAATAAATCGCATGCAATCCCCTTAAGTACATCTTTGGCAAACAATTTGTTTAATTAATTTTTGGTTGTTCAATGGTTGTTTTCCGATTTACGCCAACATTTATTACAATATGTTAACTAACTGATATTTATTAGTTTAATACAATGACGAGACCAAACCTGAAACATTGTTTGTATACAGATGTGGAATTTCTAGTAGACAAACAGTTTATTGCACGGGCTACCGAGGCCAGGCGCCTGCTTCTTCTTGTAGTAGATAAAAAAACTTTAGAAGTCAAAGTTAATGAAGCACTTCTTGCTTTATTTGTTAAAACAAAAGAAAAATTAAAGAAGAGGGAGTACAAGAAGGTACTAAAAACTTTAAAATATGCAGATAACGACGAAAAACTACAAGCGGTCATCAATATATTCATTAAAGAGACGCAATGGTATTTATAAAACAAAAGTATTGATGATTTGTAAATTTGAATTCATTTGTTTTGTTTGATTTAAGCTCCATTGTTTATTTTTACATAATAAACTATATATTAAAAATCGTTGTTTTTATTTTTATTTATCACGTATAGTTAAACAATACACACGGCATATATCCCGCCAAATGAATTTACTTTATTTGGCCAATTTTAAATGTCGTTTGGCCGTCAACAAAGGAAATAGATTAGTGTCAATTCTTCTTATTATCGTGTATTAAATATAATATTATTTTTTTGTAACATGGTATAATAAATAAAATTTTAAAAAAAATGATTGAAAAACAAGCTGGAAAAAATGGACGATGAGATCAAACATGTTTACAGAATTTAAATTTGATCATTCTAAGTAGATATAATTTTTCAGGCTATTAAATCTAAATTGGTTTCTTGTGTCACCAAAATGGTTTTAACTAATAGAACAAATTGTATACTTAACGCAAATATAATACCCTGAAGCTTGACCTGAAATAAAATTGACATGGTCGAAATTTTTATGACAATTATTTTATTCTTAATAAAGTTCAGTTATTTCTTCTAAAATGTATATATTTTTTGTGTTTAATTATTGCCTATATAAAACCCCTTAAAACTCGTCCGCTTTTTTAATCCCCATAATGTAAAAACTTTGGAACGATGGCTTTTCGCCTGACATATTATTAGCAATAAAAATACTGGGCAAGGCTAGTACCTGTCGTTACTTAACAATATACTTTTAACGCAAATTAGTGCATTTAAAGTTTTATCTAAATTTAAATAAGATTGTATTAATTATTGTGTAAGTTTACTTAAATGATTCAATGTAGAAGTAACGCATGGGTTTATTATATAATATAAAAATAATATAATCTTTGATGATAGTATAATAATTGTCGTTTATTAGTATCTGATTGCATAAAACACAATAATTAATAGTAATTAAATGCGTGTAGAATATGGGAGTTGAAGTGCATATCATATAGTAATGAATTGTAAAACAATATTACTTTATTATATTTATAAAAATTGGTTTCAATAAATCCGGTATAATCCTAGTAATAATACCACGTATTTCTTGACAGACGTCAGGATCATACTTTCCGTCTCCCAGATGTCTACCTTCAAATTGTCCGTAACTCGGATGACTAGAATAAAATGTGTAAAAATTCTTAGATATTTTGTACTTAATTTTCAATTTATTTATAATTATTTAATAATAATCATTTTAGTGTCACAAAATGTTTGGCTGACATTTTATTTATACAACTGTACTCGTAAATAAACTGAACTCTTTAACACTGTTCTGACCGGAAAGGTGTGATGCAATATTAAAATTAGGTAAGTAGAAATAAACAAAGAGATTTTAAAACATATTGTAGTGTACACGGCTACTCAGTACAACTGATTTTCCAGCTAAACTACTTAGAACATATTTTGAGTTTTCAAAGTAATGGCATCTTATAGCTTGATATTTTCATATTAACGTACTACCTATGATCTCTTTTTGGACGATGTTAAGCCTACACTAGACACAAGTTTTGACTTGTGTCATATAATATTTTTAAAAAATAAGTACTTACTCTGTTCGCATAACCTCAATCAATGTGCCCACTATGAGAAATAAGAAAATATATGTCGACTGTAATGTTTATAATTAACAATATTGATTTTATACATAATATAAATTATACACCAATGTTTTAAACTCAATATTACTTTATCTTTGTATTGGTATGGTAAGTTAGTGATTTTACCAAATTAATATACAAGCTACACAGATGTTCAACTGTCAACCATTTTTAAAAATAAAATCCTAAACCTTAATTGTTTTAACTCAATTTCTTTATTAATAATACGCTATTACCAAACAATTTATGTCATACCTACTCCTACCAGTCTTTAAATGGAATTTAAAATAAATTACCTTAACTAGTATCTTATGAAATAAAAACTTTAATATTTAAAAAAACATACCCGCAAGATGATCCAAATTATTTCCTGTAAAATAAAATTAACAGTTATTGTAAAAATAGTAAATACAATACGCATTTAACTAAAAGTAAAACAAATTTTTACCAATTCTCTTCACACAATTATGTTCTAAAACAAATAAAATCATTAAGATTTAAAATTATAGGTATTTTGAGCAATATTTTTTGTAACTTAATTTCAAAAAATTTAAACTTAAATAAGATATTACAAATAATTATATTTAATAAAAAATTAAAATTCAAGAAAAATTTATAGATATAACCTATACAAAGTTAAATCATTTTTAGTTGCGAAATATTTTCACAACATAGACAATAGGTAATTTGTAAAATATTTACCTAATTGTCTTACGGCAAAATAAAGACCAATGTCACCTTCATTTACAACTATTACACAATTACTAGTGCCTGTAAAATATGTATAATACAGTAATATGTATAAAAATAAATACCTAACGTCAATTGACAGTCAATGCTACTATGAGGTTATCTCATATTAAAATAAAAACAAATGTATAAATAATGCGTGTTACCGAAAAAAGCTGAAAGCATTAAACTAGAAATAAGGAGAACTTGAACGGATATCATCATATTTCCTGACTTGTAGAACTTCAGATTTTAATGCCTAAACGATAAAATAGCTTTAGTGGGTTTGAATTTCGTTATCTTTAGGTGTCGGATAGTTTTACAAAACTTACAAAAATGACAAGTCTCAAAATAAATAATTCAAGTACCAATATATTATTTAGGTGTTTATAATTTATGTCGTTAAGGTTAAGTTAGGTTAGGTAAAACAAATAAAATATCATACTTCACCTCGTTTGCTCAAATATTTTAAACTGAATTATTCGATTAGCTATTCGTTTAAAATAGTTATCAATCAGTCAAAATTATCAGTAAATTAGTTTTTGTTTAAAACGCTAATAAAATATATACGATACTATTAAGATTTTAAAGTAAAATGCTCTTTAAAAAAATATGAAAACTTGGGAGACTTAAAACATATTCTAAAAAAAACATAAACAAAAATGTTTTTAATAAAAAATAATTACCGAATTTTAATTATTTGCCGATGATTTATTTATAAATATGCTAACTTAAGTTGCGAACATTTTAATTTATTGACAATAAAAAAAACTTTAAGAAAAACATATCATTGTCTCAAAAATGCCAAGTCTCAAAACAAACAATTTAATTACCAATATATTTAGGTGTTTATGTCCTTAAATCGTGTTAAGCTCTGCTTTATTATTATAAAATCATATTTTTAAATTTAAATACAGTAGGTACGCTATTACATTTTAAAAAGTGCGTATGTATTTAATATAACTATAAAAATTACTATTTGTATACAGGGTGATCCACTTATCTTGAACCACTCAATATTTTATAGGGTTTAATAAGAAATTTAATTTTTTTTTTCATATTTTATTTATACAATGTAATCTCAATTTTTTACATTTTTTGTTTTTTTGTTTTTACCTCCTTCCCAACTAAGTTTTTTGATAGCAACTTTTGAAACTTAAATGATAACGTATATACTTTATTAACTTTTCAAATTGAGAATAATGTACTAAACATTTTGACTGGTCGATAACCAGTTTCGGATAACTATTTTTAAGTTATTGAAGATTCAAGTTTAGGGCAGGAGGAAAGGTGGAGTGTAGTATTTTTTTTATCTGTGCGCATTTCCCAGCCGCACTTCCCCTCTCATCCTATCTTTAAAACTCTTAATATATATGTATATATATATATATATAAGGATGGTTAATTTAAAGTGATCCATTTTGATTTAATATATTTTTGTTTGTTTTGTTACATTATTGTACAATTTTCAAATGTGTACTTTTTAACTTTAAAAACATAAAGAAAAACATATCATTATCTTATGGAGAACAATTTAAAATTTTACTTACTTTTTTTATGTTTCATAAACCTGTTGCATAGAAACTTAAAAAAGCACTAATACTGTTAATGTTTAGAAGGCTTTTGTACAGTAATGATTTGCGACCTTCCACGGGTCGTATTTTCTTGAGTTGTAATACTTTTTTGTGTGTTTTATTGTGATTACATAAGGTAAATAATATGCTTTATTCAACATTTCTACACGATTCGGATTTAATGTTATACCTTACTTTTACCATCTGGTGCGAATAGTTTAATGCGGTACTTGCACGAATGTGTCATCGCATGGAAAGTTTACACTCTACGAGTGCGTGCCTCGAACACTGACTTTTTGGTTTTTTCATTACGATATTAGACACACATGTGTTAAAAAATACTCTGTAAGTGTAGTATTGTGAAAATATTATTACTACAGGCGACTAAGACAAAATACTACTTTCCCGAGTTCCCATTTCATAAACATGAAACATACGATGATTCCATTGTATAAGACCTGTTTACATTTATAAGGTTTATGTCTAAAACTAAATTAAATCTAAATAACCTAATTTTTTTTTGAAAAAAAAGAACTCCAGATATTTTCATACACATAGGCGCAATTTCAATTTTTAACTTGGGGGGGCTGGAAATTTGTTTAATATATAAATATAAGTAAATATATTTTTGTATTTCAAAATTGTATGCATAACTTAATTTTTTTTGGGGGGGGGGGCTAAGCCCACCCTAGCCCCCCGTATTGGTGCCTATGTTCATACGACTGGCAAAATAAAAAAATAATGTTAAAAAAAGACTATGATAGTACTGAAGTTTTATTGATAGTGATTTATGACATTTAGTAGTTATAATAATTTTGGAAGACTTGTGATCTCCCCACCCCCAATATGCTCCAACCTCGCTATAAAAATTATGATTCTAGATCGTTTCAAATAAAAAAGATGATTTTAGGGCGGGAACATGTCGTCGGTTTTATGAGAGTTTTTCTATACTAGCTGATGCATAGCATATTATTATTACTGTTGGTACAATAATATAAGATATATGATCAACACAAAATCCAATGCACGAACAATTTGGAAAGCCTAAACTAAACGGCATGAACGTGCTTGCGCATCTTATTCCAGTATTAATAATAATATGGTCATGTTCATGATGTTTATAGCATTAGGAAAATAACACAATGATAGAAATTAATATAGGTATTTCACACAGAAGCAGTGTTTTTTAATATAAATGTTCTACTAATAAGAAATATTTTTTTTTTTTCAAATAAGTAACAGAAATTCGATTGTTGACAAATTCATGCTTTCTTTTGGGCGTACCTACTTGTATCGTCGTATGTAGAAATACCTAAAAAAAATTTTAAAAAATGTATGACAGTAAAAGATAGCAGCTGAAAAAAATAATAATATTGCTATGTATTTTCGAAAAAATTAACAGCTTAAGAATGCCCATACGAAAAGCCACGGTCATATCGCTTCGGTTTACTATACCTAGCTAAGGTTATTGGTGACTCAACAATTCAAATATTAGTCTAGATGATCGTCGTTCGAGATCCCAATGCCATGGTGTACCTTAAATTAAATTGAAAAAATATTACCAACCAAAATTTCCTACCTTCTGAATAGTCTTGAACTATATACTTTTAATTTAAACGAGCACGCTTATTATTTTCAAGTCTTAGTATCATTATTGAAGTATGATTGTATTTGTTATGATGGATGTTTACTTAATTGATTAAATGTACCAGTAATGTATTGTTTTATTAAATTATTTTAATTAGGATAATACAAAAAATAATATTAACTTTGTTAATAGTGTAATAATTGTCGTTTATTTGTATATGATTGCAGAAAATACAATAATGAATAATAATCAAATGTGTGTAGAACATTGGAATTTAAGTGCATATAATATAACGATGAATCGTAATAAAATATTACGTTATTATGTTAAAAAAGAAGTTTTTTTTTAATTATTTACAGTTGTATCAACAGGTGGCAAAACACCACCACAGTATTTCCAAAGCATTCTCACTGCTTCTTCAGGTGTATACTTTCCGTCTGTCTGGGCTTCACCTTCAAATTTTTCGTACTGCGAGTCCCTTAAATACATGAAAAGATTCTTACATCTTTTGTATTTACTATTCTAATAGGTAGTTTATTTACTTATTATAAGACAATTATTTAGTGATAATCATTTTATTGTTAGTGTCACAAACTGTTCAGCTGTCATTATGTATTCCTATAACTGGACTCGTAAATAATACACTCTTTAACACTATTCTGATCGCTGAAGGTGTAATGCAATTTTAAAATTAATTAAGTAGAAACAAACAAAGAGATTTAAAAACATATTTTAGTGTACGCGACAGTAAACTCCTACTCAGTCCAACTGTCTCTGCAGCTAAACTACTTATAACCCGATTACTGTAATATAATAACGTTCATACTAAGGCCATTCTTATATTCTTATCGTACATAATTCAAAACATATTTTGAGGTATCGAATTGTTGGCATCTTATAGTTTAACATTTCCATATTAACGTATTACCTATCTCTATAATCTCTGATCTCTATTTGGACGTTACTAGACTCTAAGAGTTAAGACACTAGTTTTGATTGTTGTTATATAATACTGAAAAAAAAGTACTTACCCAGGTCGCCAAACACCAATACAAGTACCCACTATAAGTGAAAAAGAAAACATATATATCGACTATAGTGTTTTTAATTAACAATATTGAACCTTGTATAAATTACACACCTATGTTATAAAACTGAATATTATTTTACGCAGTGCTATGGTCTAGTAGGTAAATTAAATCATTATTTATCAAAGTTATATATATATGCTACACATATGTAGACAATGTCACTTGTTAATCATTGTTGTTTAATAAAAAAAATCCAACAAGCAATTGGTTGGTTTGGTTTTTCTACAAAACATACCTATAACTACACCTACTCACTTCCTTTTTAATTGTTTTAATTCATTGTCTGTTATATCTCAGTTATTTTAGCACCATTGACAATTTCCCACAATCTTAAACCTTAATTATTTCAACTCAATTTCTTAATAATTGTTAATGCGCTATTACAAACAGTTTATATCATACTCCTACCAGTCTTTTAAATGGCATTTAAAAACAACAGGTAACTAAAATTAATTAATTTACCTAGTATCTTATAATATAATAAAAAAAGTCTTGTGATATTACAAAAGCATTACCTGCAAATTTCAAATTATCTCCTGTAAAATAAAAATAAAATAATTGGTATTGTAAAAATATTAAACATAATGCTCATTTAACTAAAAATAAAACAATTTATACCTTTTTTCTTCACACAATTTGGCTTCACTAAAACAAATAATATATTTAGGATTTAAAATAACATTTTTTTTTAGCAATCATTTTTGAAGCTCAATTTCGAAAATGTTAAATTTAAATAAGATATATGATTATTTAAGAATTTAAATACATGATCAAAAAATAAGTAAGTTTTATGAGTATAACCTGTACAAAGTTTTAACATTTTTGGTTGCGTAATATTTTCACATTATGGGCAATAGTTAATTTGTAAAATATTTACTTTTGTCATAGTCAAAATAAAGACCAATGTCTCCTTCATTCACAACTATTACACAATTACTAGTACCTGTAAAATATGTATAATACAGTAATGTGTATAAAAATAAATACCTAACATCAATTGACAATCAATGCTACTAGGTTATCTCATATTATAATAAAAACAAATGTATAAATAATGCGTGTTACCGAAAAATGCTGAAAGCATTAAACTAGAAATAAGGAGAACTCGAACGGATATCATCATATTTCCTGATTTGTAGGACTTCAGATTTTAATGCCTAAACGATAAAATAGCTTTAGTGGGTTTGAATACTGTTATCTTTAGGTGTCGGATAGTTTTACAAAACTTACAAAAATGACAAGTCTCAAAATAAATAATTCAAGTACCAATATATTTAGGTGTTTATAATTTATGTCGTTAAGGTTAAGTTAGGTTAGGTAAAACAAATAAAATATCATACTCACCTCGTTTGCTCAAATATTTTAAACTGAATTATTCGATTAGCTATTCGTTTAAAATAGTTATCAACCAGTCAAAATTATCAGTACATTAGTTTTTGTTTAAAACGCTAATAAAATATATACGATACTATTAAGATTTTAAAGTAAAATGCTCTTTAAAAAAAATGTGAAAACTTGGGAGACTTAAAATATATTCTAAAAAAAACATAAACAAAAATGTTTTTAATAAAAAATAATTACCGAATTTTAATTATTTACAGATGATATATTTATAAATATGCTAACTTAAGTTGCGAAAGTTTTAATTTATTGACAATAAAAAAAAATAGCTATAAAAACCTAAAGCAAAACATATCATTGTCTCAAAAATGCCAAGTCTCAAAATAAAACAATTTAATTACCAATATATTTAGGTGTTTATGTCCTTAAATCTTGTTAAGCTCTGCTTTATTATTATAAAATCATATTTTTAAATTTAAATACAGTAGGTACGCTATTACATTTTAATAAATGCGTGCGAGCCATGTGTATTTAATATATCTGTAAAAATTACTATTTGTACATGTATTCAAGTGTATTATTTTGTGAATATGCTTCCGCATAATATTTATGGTATATTGAGTATAGATAAATGACATTACACTACTCATTTAAAATAAAATCAAGCATTATGGGACATTACATCTTTAGTTCTTGTAATTGTGTACTTATTAACTATAAAAACAAAAAGAATAAAATATCAATGTCTCGTGGAGAACAATTTCAAATATTACTTACCTTTTTTTATAGTCGATACCTAAAGTATAGTAACTTAAAAAAAAACACTATTAATGCTTAGGCCTTTGTATAGTAAAAATTGCGACCTTTCACATGTCGCAGTATGTTCTTGAATTGTGTTTAATGCTCATTTTTGTGCGTTTTGTTATGATCACATAGAGTAAATACTATGCTTTCTTCAACATTTTATAGACAAATCGGATTCAATGTATGCTTTACTTATGTTATTCCATTGCGATATGAGCCACACATGACACACGTGTTAAAAAATACTTTGTATGTAAACTATCTGAACGGCGTTGGAGAATAATTTTCTATTGCGTGTAATACTTGTTTTCTGATTCATTGTATTTACCATAGGCCCCCCATAGGGCTTAGAGGGTTAAACCACCCCAAATGTTAATATTAGCACCCTCTAATGTTTTTCGTGTTCACTTATTAAAACCTCTGCTTATGAAAATGTTTAATACGAAAAGATCAAAAACTTTTTGCACAGTAGACAACAGTATTTATTACTGAGAAGCATTTAACAATTATTTCAGATGGCTCTCACAATACCCATTAGTTCTGCGTTTGTCAACGTTGGTCTTGTGCTTTAAGAAAAATAAACACTCAGCTTAGGGTTTCAATAGCGCAGGGCAGACTTACAGATTTGTCAATATTATACATAAAAAGTTATATGATAATTTTGAATTGACATAAACAATGTTATAGACACATTTGCAGAACAACATACATACATCGTATAAAATACCTGTAAATTGTAATATTGTATTCATTTTTATTATTTTTTGATAAAAAAATGTACATGTTAATAAACTAAAGTGTTAAACTGTTGTAGAATACCTTAGCTAAAAAAAAACATTTACCTAATCAATTCAAATTCAAATATAAACACCTGGAAAACGCAGAGCTTAAGCACCCTCTATTTTATTTTATTGGAATTTGCCCTATGGTGTTTATATAGGATAAATAATGCCATTGAGTATATATTGTACTCAATGGTAATACTAAACAGAAATACGTTGAAATCATACAGGGTGGGCCAGCCGGAGGCCGAGAAGATTTTAGGGTGAGCCGCGGCCCACCCTGGCCCACCCCTGGCTCGACGTCATTATCGTTTCTCCTCTTCGACGATCACTGCGGCGGGCGGCCATTTTTCCGTTTGCGAATACTGAGAAAATCTTAAACACAGATACCACTATTTAGGTACCACAGTTGCGGTACTTGATTTTGGTTAGTACCATACATGTGTATAGTACACCGTTAAAACGGTTAGGATTAAAACCGTGTTTTACACCAAGTCAATATTTTGTAGTTTTAGTTTTTTGGCTTTTCTGGCGGTCTAAAATGTTGCAATCTTTAAGCTGATGAAACCCGTCAAGTCATATTATCTTAATTATCGACTTAATGTACTTCACTTGTAAGCCAAAGAAATATGCCTTATATTTAAATTACATAATATTGTCAACCCGCGCCGAATTCACTCGAATCTACTGCCAATCAAATTTTAAAACGATTACCACCGAGTAAGCATGCACTGTGTGGAAATGCAGCTAATGCAATTATTACAATAATAACAATTTAGGTATTGCTTAATAGAAAGCCGGTTTCTCCAAGTACTACGTAATAATATGTTTTGGGATTTTCAGGTTTACTTTTAATAATACATAAACCCGATCGTTAAATAATCAATTCTTTTGTTTCTCTTAAACGCTTTTAAATGAATCACTGATGTTTTTTTTTTTTTGTTTACCATTTCAGAATACCTAGCAGTCCTTTTGGTTACATAATCTTAATATATATTCAAAACGCTTCCTTTAAAACTAACCGCTACTTCAAAGCGTTTTTTTCGTTTGAATTTGCGGTCTGCGGCTTTAAGCAAGACTAATATTTACTTATAGAAAAAGACAAAATAAAAACTCATTTGACAGATTTGTTACCGACACACGGTAATGAACATTTTTAACTAAATTCGGTTATTATTCGGTTAATATTTATATTAATTAAACGTTTTGAAAATTTAAATCTTCGAGGGAGGACTGAGGGTCATATTTTCAAAAATTACCACTGCTGTTTAAACTTTATACAAAATATTTAGACCATGTTTAATTATAACATCGGATATTATAAGATTCAATATTAAATCTTAAATTGTGAAATGATGGCTGTTAAGGGAATTGAAAGTGGGTGGTTTTTAAGTTGTTTTATACAGGCAAAATCTAAGAAAAAAATGGTTTTAATAAAATATGTCGACCATATCAATTTTATTTTAGGGTATTATAATATTTGTTAACGTTTGTTTTTTTTTTATGGGTTAAACCCCGTTTTGGTGGTACAAGAAACCATTTTAGACCTAAAAGCCTGATAAAATTATGCCTACTTGGAATGATCAAATTTTCATTCTGTAATCATATTTGATTATTTATTTTATCTCATCGGTTTTTTTTCCAGCTTGTTGTGTAAGTCAATTATTGAATAATTACGTTATTCGACCATTTTTTAAATTTTTTTTTATTTTATCGAGTTACATAGAATAATATTATATTTAATACAAGATAAGAAGGAGAATTAAGAATAATCTATTTCCTTTGTTAACGGCGAGACAACGTTTAAAATTAGCTTTAAATCTTTAATAAATAATAGATAATAAAATATGTTTATTTTGGCCAAATAAAATAAATACAATTGGCGGGAAATATATTATGTGTAATGTTTAACTGTAAACAATACACATGTGACAAATTAAAATATAAACGAAAAATGTATAATATATAGTTTATTATAAAAAATAAACAATGGAGCTCCATTCAAACAAAATAAATGTTTTATCATATATTCTTTTTATCAATACTTTTGTTTTGTTTCAAATACTCCGATTTCACTTCTCCTATGAACAAATCGATGGCCCGATTTAGTTTATCGTCGATACCTTTACATTCTTCTGATCTTAATTTCTCCTCGCCCACTTTCTTCATTAATTTTGTTTTTGTATAAACTAATAATAACACACGTGCATTATTTTCTTGGTCTGCTGAATTTCCGTTTTTTATTAGTCCATCAAGAATCTCTTTCCAAGCATCGGTAGCTCGTAAATTGAACTCTGTGTCTAGTTTTAATTCCGAAACTGTATACAAATAACATTTCAGGTTTAGTCTCGTCATTTTATTAAACTAATAAAATATTTAGTTAGGTAACATGTTGTAATATATATTGGCGTAAATCGGAAAAAAACCATTGGCGGAAAACGCACTTGATGATAACATTCGATTATAGAAAAATAATTTAAACAAATTGTTTGCCAAATATGTGGTTTATTTTTAAGGAGTCTTAATATAGGCAATGTTTAAGGGAAAAAAAAGGTTTTAATAAATGTCTACCATGTCAATTAATTTATCAGTAAACTTGTATAAGCTACAAGGTATTATTTTTAATTTCAAACATTGTTTCTATGAGTAAAAGAAGCATTTTTTGATTAATTTTTAGACCAAAAAATCATCCAAAATTTCGACTATATATGTTGGTTCAATTTTAATTTTTGTGAAGAGATTCGAGTTCTTCGGCTACTATATTAAGTTATGTTGAAAGATAAACTCATTAAAAAATGCCAGGGTAAAAATTGCCAGGACGGGAGGAGAGTAGAGTTTTTTTTATCTCAACCGCAAGAAAATAATTATTCGTAACTGGTTATCGACCAGTCAATTTTTTAAGTAAATTATTCTTAATTTTTAAAATCAATTAAATATATAAGTTGATAGAGCTTTAGCAAATACTAAAAAAGATAAAAATTTAAATATTGTCTCATATAGTAATAAAGTATAATCAAAAATATTTTCAAAGAGAAACACTACAAATTTGTAGTTAAATTTCTCTTTATATAGATTTACAGTATACTGTAAATCTATCTTTTGTAATAATTTCAGACTTTACTGTCTACTATTCCAAAAAAGTACATTTTTTTAGAGATCTTTTGAAACCTAATATTTTTGTGATGTATGCCTTCTCGGTTAGGCTTCACAAGAAAACCCAATAAAAGAACAATAGTCTCTGAAATTGGATCATTTAATACCCTTATTTTCGCTTTGCTCATTAAAGAAAAATAATTATTTTTATACTTACAGCAAATTATTTGGCCATCATCTTTTTTACCATTTAATATTTTAGCAGTTCCTTCTACGTTTGGTACAGGTTTGGGTGATGCTTTTGAAACTCCGCAAGTCGAAATCTGAAAGGGCCCATATATTACTTACTATAGTATTAGCATTGATTATAAATAATAATAATAATAAATAATTATAATCAATGGTATTAGTATTATTACTAGTATAACATAGAGTTCTTGTCGACTGTCATCAAATACCCAATGTATTAAAGTACACTAGTCTTGCAGTTTTACTTAAGATAGGTCAAAGAAAATTTATTATGAAATGAAAGAGGATCCAGAAATCATTAGTGCTTGACCTAAATAAGTACAAATTAGTTTTTATGTATATTTACGTTATTTTTCAATTTGCTTATAGCTTCGGTCATAGCGTTTGATTTCCCTGATGTCCCTGGTAGGCAGCTGCTAATAGGCGAACTATTCAAAGAAACCTGAAAGACATGCACTAACATTATTATAGTTTCACAGACTTCTCTATCAGTGATATTATAGATATCATAAAAGAGCGCGAGCATATGCGGTTATTTAACACAATTTCATCTAAATCTATTTATACAGACAACAAATAAGTAGGTTAGGTTAGATTATTAATACCTTTTATTGAGAACATGCAATAGGGGCACGACATAGAATATTTGTTATGGACTTATAGAGGCTCTGGGGACTAAATAACATGTGTGCTATATTGCTTATATGTATATCAAGATCGATATCGTACATTTATGATTGATGATTCACTGCAGTTATTTTCAATCATATTATAATCCATAAAAAAGTAAAATCCAATTAATATTCTTAAAACATTATGAAATTATGTTTATTTCTATTAAAAAAAAATAACATAGGTAAGTAGTTGTATAAATTTGAACAATATAATAAAATTAATATAATGATTAAACTATTGAGGTTATTACTAAAAAAAAAAAAAACTAATATAAACTAAACATTTTTCTTCTACAAAAATGTACGAAAACAATAATACTTAATGGTATGTATAAGAATATTGAGAGGAAAGGATCAAACTAAAGATTTATAATGAAATAGTTAAAATTTAGTCCAAAATCTATATTTACTTACAATAAGACCGAATAAATACACTGCAACTAGCGCAACACTCATGTAAGATTTCATCGTAAATACCTAAAACAATAAAAAAACTCATCATTTTTTATAAATTACAATATTGAAACGAATAAAAATATAGCCAAGTGCAATTTAAAACATCATCGCCTAATAGAAAAAAATATTACTAAAATACGCTGTTATTAATACTGTTGTCGTATTTCTTGTATATTTGTATTTTTCTATTGTGCTTTAATAATTATAAAATTGTATTTAATAATTATAAAAGTTTAATTCCTTAGCTTTAAATTTTAAAAAATTGAATAATTCCAATCCTATCGACCAGTAAGAATTGTCAATTAATTATTTTTAATTTACTAATTGAAAACTATAGGAATACTTGAATACTATAGGTATACGATACAAAAAATTTCAAAAGTTGATAGCGCTCTAAAGAATACCAAAAAATGTTAAAATTTTGGATACTTTACAAAATTAAAAAAGGTTAAGTTTGAACGTTAAAATTTAAACGTAACCAAATTTTAATTATTTTCGAGGGAAAAAAATATAAATATGTTTCATTTGTAATGGTTTGATGTTGGCAATAAGAAAAAATATTTTTAAAATCTAAAGGAAAACTTATACCATTGTCTAACGAAAAATAAATTCAAATATCTCTTACTTTTTTATGTTTGATAAACTCAACGCCAAGAAACTAAAAACCACACTAATACTGTTAGTGGTCCTCGGGTTTCTTTTTGTTAGTTGGGTTTGCGACTTTTCGAATACGTCATATTTTCTTAGGTTACTTGTAAATACTATAAGTATTCGGTGTTTTTGTTTACTTAGGAAAAAATAAGCTTTCTTCAAGATATCATGACGATAACAAACTTCTAGACCAATCGGATTCAATTGTTAATGACCTACTTTCCCCCATTTTGTCCGGTCGGTGTAATGCGGTATTTACAAGAACGTGACATACCTAAAGTTATATGAAGGGTACAGAGAGAAACAGGCAAGACTTTTTGAAAAAAAAAACAATAATAGGGCATTTTTTTAAACATGTTTTTCTTAGATTACAAAAAAAGGGACTTTCGTGGTATTTTCCCTGTACTCTTTGTGTACCTACTCATATCGCGCCCGCTGTGGAGGCAATAACTCAGTAAAGAGTGTAAACTATAGTTGGACAAAACCATATTTTAAACAGTTTATTTTGCGTTGCATGATATTTTAAAAATGAATCCCCACTATAAGTAATTTAAAAGTAAAATTCTTATTATATGTTTTTTTCACACCTTGAGGCATACAACTATATCGTATTTAATGACCCTTATCGATTTAATCAGTTTTTATGTAGTCAACTAACATTTTTCATTTTAGTTAAAATCTATGTATTTAAAAAAAAGCCAACGATACATTCTATATATTCCAGGCAAAAAAAAATTACTGCTAACGACAGAAGTTTTAATCTTGAGAGAACTGTTATACAGTATAACAAATAATAATTTTTATAAATACCAATAACAATACTTTAAAAAATGTTCTCTTTACACATTCTATACTACACATTTTTTATTATTGATTCCATATTTTCCGATCTCTGAATATTATAATTTAATTCATCTTTATTCTTTAATTTGTTTCAATTTAGTAAATAGTATTATTATACATGCTCTACACAATCAAATCTTCTTTTTTTTTATCTCCTTACACTCCTGACTACATGGGAGTGTATTAGGCATTCTTCTACATAACATGACCAAACCATCTCTTACCTATTCTCTCTTATTTTCTCCGAAATTTATGTAACGTCTAGACTCCACCTTATGTATTCATTTCTAATTCTATCTTCCCTAGTCACTCCTCATTTATCCATCTTAACATTCTTATCTCCGCTACACT
>NW_026096474.1:0-10340 GCF_023614345.1 Adelges cooleyi
TTTCGTCATATAGCTTCGATGCGTATTTGAAAGCGATTTTATTCAATTTTATCACTTTTATTTATAATAATTCTTGTAGACCTGTGACCTCTCCGTTTCCTCATTGCTTTGATTACATTATGCCAATACTCTACTGTACTAGTCCTCTCGGATAAAATCACTTTCAAATAAACGCTTTGATGTTCATTTGTAAATACAGAACCTTCATTTAAAACTTTCTAACTTTGCTGGTTTATACTGTGCTTGGTGTTGGACTGTACTGACTTGAAAATACTAACTACCGATTTGCATCGAAGTGTTTTTATCACTTTCAGATTTAAAAAATCCTGTAAACCTGTGACCTCCCCGTCACCACTATGCCCCGACCCAACTATGCTCCGTCCCCACTATGCCCCGACCCCACTGTACTGTTTTTTTTTTTTTTTGCAAAAACGTAGTGGACCAAATAACACATCTACGATGTCTTGTTATGTATTGTTGGAATGGTCGACGATTCATGTTCCAATCGTTTGTACTCCATAGTTTAAATTATAATCGCTTATTCTCAATAAAATTAATATTTATGTATTATATACTTCCATTAAAGCAATCTCACACAAACTATATACACTTCATACATTATATTATTTCAAAGCTATATTATACTTCAATTTTACTAGATTGGCAATGTACAAAATAAAATGCAACTAAAAAAAACCTTTTCATAGATCCTTAAAATGTAAAGGGGGGGATAGTGAAACGGGTTTTACCATTTAAATACATTAGAAAGTCGCCGTTTTACTGCCTCATCCTGTATATTAATTTCTTGTTATTTTCTAAAGAAAAATCGATTTTCTTACATTTAAATTAAAATAAATCGTATACTGGTACTGTGATGGAGAAAACAATAAATTTTACCTACATATATTACCTATTAGTTAAATATTACTAACGTGTAAAGCCACTAGCGGTCGGCTGTTGCCTGTTATTTAACAATAACCTTTTATGGAGATTTTAAAAATTGTGTTTTTTAATAATAGCATAGGAGCAGTATCATGATGTTAAATGTTCACGAGATTTGATCTAGTCATAAAATAAAGTATTATCATTTATGAATTAATTATTATTAAAATTTATCTTAATAGTAATAGTACATAGTAATAAAATAATGAAATATTTTATACAAAATTAGAGCTACAAGTTGATAAACTAAAAAAATAAAATTAGCACGAAGCAGATTATCTAATATTAGTCAATTCAAACAATCAAGCGTGAATCTCTTTAAATGAATAACTGTATAACAATATACAAAACATTAGTTTTCCTTAAAAAAATTTGTGTAATAAAAAATACATTTTGAGGCGGTATACTGCATAAAAACAAACACTTAATCTGAATCCAAAAAACAACAGTCCTCTTCATTATTTGCAAGTAGTTGGACCTTATATACTCATAGTTGACCTTCGGTAAGGTTATATAACGCAGGCTATAAAATAACGAGATAACGACAGTGGTTTTGTCGTATCAGAATCATTAAGTGTCTTAATAAGTACACGGATAGGTTTTTTGCCAATAAATCGAGTGTCTACTATAATCAGTTATACGATTTAGTCGCCTGTGATATCATGTAATAAACACAATATTATGATACCGATCATTTGGCCTAACCTAATCTAACACGGAGAGACGTTACCAACTGATAGTTTTTAGTGTCTGTTCGTTTCTCACATTTGGTACACCGGGTTTTTAGTTAAAAAAAAAAAAAAAATTGAATTTGTGTAAACTTTAAGTCAAAAGTGGTACTTGAGCTCAAAACCTAATAGTATCATTCTGCATAGATATAAATAAAATTGTTTTAACGATTTGATCAATTTTTTTTAAAGATTTTCTTTTCAAAACCCTGGTGTACTGTAAGTTGACTTAAAATAAAATACACAATTGTAAAACTAATATTTTCTCAGCTTCACATCCCAGAAAAAATGTTTTACACTTTTTTTTTTTTAATTTATTATAAAAGACTCAACCTATTTGTTTTTTGGGTAGCTGATTTAGAATTTGATATCAGTTTTTTATTTTATCCTTTAGTCTATACTTGAGTCATGGAGTTAATTTATCACCTATACAATAAAAAAAATTAGTTAAAATATCTTCAAATATTTTTAGTTGTACAATAATTTTGTAAAATATAGTGTACAAAATGTTAAGTAAATAAACTCATATAATTGCTTAACATTTTTTTTTTATACAAGTTATAATTTTGTAATAAACCTATTTTCAATTTATTTTTCAGCACTTGATAAGTCATGCACGATTGCGCATTATATATTATGTATAATATCTTAGCTATTTTGTACATATTTGTAATTCATTAGTTTTATTTTATTTTGACAATCATTGTTAAATGATATTTCAGAAATGTTTGAAATATATGTTTGAAAAAAATATTTTTTAGAATATGTAAATAAGACGTTGTTACAATGTTTTAAATACAATTTGTAGAATACATTTTTTTTAAATATTGATAACATATCCCCACAATATATTTTTGAACAATATTTCAAAACACATGAAAACAAAAATATGTTCTAAATGTCAATATTATGTTTTATTTTCTATGTGAGATAAAGCCTAAGCTATTAAGCCTATCTAGTCTATTTTTAATAAATAATGAAGCAATACAAATTCATAAAAAAATTACCTGATAGTTTTTTTTAATTTAACTATTTATCGAAAAATATTTACCGGTTGTGGAATTACAACGTTATCAAACAAATGCAGCTTTTGCCACTTTTTGCAAATGAGTGGTCTGGCACAAACAAAAGCAGGGCGGCCTGTGTCGACGCGACGATTATATAAATGGTAAACGTATAGTAAATTTGATTAAGGTCGCACACTGCGTAGCGACTAATTATATCATAATATATGCCTTGTATATTATATGGACTATGGACGGATATTTCAATACGCAGCAATTTCGGTAATAAGCTGAGAGAGAGGGCGGGGTGCCAAATTAAGTCCCGTCGCATGTATGGACCCGCCCTCACTCTGTCCTGCGTGCGCATTGCCCGCCTTCTGGGTGTTTTGACCATACCAATGTTTGTCCGTCATATTGCATTATATCGACGCCCCAGATAAATGTATAGCAACTCAGAAAATCTATTTTTCGGGTGTAATGATTTAAAACTATACTCATTTCTTGTGACCGGTAATGTGAAAGCTACCTTAGATTTCGTTAGTGAACTAAAAAAAATATAAAATGGCAACAAATATGAAACATACAACTCGTATTTGAAAATGTTGGATTTGTTGCAGCTTTGAGCTGGGTTGTCGATATTATGTTGTTTCTGCTTGTTATTTGACTGCAAACCATTCACTTTTTTGTGTGTTCATTAGTTATAAGGTTATCACTTTTGCAGTTTGTCTATTGTTTGCACTTTAATTTAATTTTACACTATTATGTTTGTATGATGATTATTATTAATCAACTAAGTACTACCGCTATTTTCATTTAACTGACATACAAATTATTTAAGTGTTATAGGGTTTTTTTTTGAAATGTGGTTATAGGTTCCCAATATTTTTTTGCCGAATAAAATTTAAAACTGATATCAAATTTGAAATTAATGACCCCAAAATATATAGTTTGATCAACATATACTTTTATACTAAAATCCAGAAAAATGTTTCAGCCTTGGTTTTATAACAATGTGTTTTTTTATTTAGTCGGTACCCATTATAATTTTTTTGTACTGAACTAATTTCTTTGAGTATTAACTCTATAAATCACAAATTTTATCTATTGATTGGTACCTTGTAAAAATTGAAAAAAACCATCCTACATATTGGATTATTAAATACCCTGTAATCCCTACATAAAATTTTTAACATTCTCATTGATCTATTAAAAATAGAAGAAATTTGTTCTGTAAAGGAAAAATTACTAGATATTGATTTTCCTAAATCTTCAGCTAGAGATACTCTCATCAGGGTGATATTGTTTGATGAAAAATTAAATAATATTAGTTTTATTCCGGATAAAGGCATTTAGTTGGCATTTACTGAAACTATGAGTAAGGTTAGTAATAGATAAGTTAAATGGGCAACGGTATATTGCACCGATTGATTTTGTCTATCTGAAATATGTGGTGTACTGCGCCAGAAACATTATTCATATAATAATAATTATGAGTATTGTAAATTGTGCATAGAAACTTAAAATTTAGTTTCAGTAGTAGGTACTTCCATAGCGTTATGGCTGATTTCAAAATGATATTTAGTGAACGTGGTAAACGATAAATAATTTAAAACGGTTATAACTATCGTTGTTCAGGAGAATTTTTGAATGGTGAAGAAAAGTGGCGACACACCATATAATTTTTTTAGGGAATGTAACTTGATTTGATGGTTTATGCTAGGTCCAGAGAGCAAGTTCGAACTATGTCAGTTGGCGGATCGACGAAACCAAGAGCGACCTGATTGCCAATATACATATTATGTAACATATGGCGCTTTCCATTAGTTCTTTGTTTTCGTAAAAGTGCCTCCACTGCCCGCTATCCAATATCCGCCGTAAACCTTTTAACGTCCACATTTAAAACAGAGTACATCAGACCATCAAAGGCCAAAGCTAATAGTATATTGTTATAGTATTATTATTATTATTATTATTATTATATTACTATAGTAATATAGTATTGCCGTAATAATTATTAGTCATAATCGAATCGCTTTCAAAATTCAACCAAATTATCATAGCAGACAATTGTTGTACACAGGCTAATATGATTATGAATGTATAAAACGCTGTATTTTACAATAATATCTAAATGCATTAGACTGACTCAATTTCATTAGTACACTCATACAACCACTGTACACCGCGATAGTAGGTATAATAATGTAACAATAGAATTGCGGTTAAAATACAAACTACTATGTATGTAATGTCATAGCAACAGACAGAGATATTAGATTTATATAGGTTTAATATGACATACTACTCGATTTTGTGAAATATTCCATAAAAATGAATTTGATGTACCAAATGTGAAAAATGATTTTTTTTGCCTACTATAAATTTTTTAACTGATCCCACTGTTTAATATAAAATGTAATACTTAATTTTGTCTATTTGTATAAAGTAGGTAAACTGACGCATGGCCCCAGTATATGGACAAGAATTCTCTAACTAAAGGGTTTAGCGTGAAAACCGTTAACTGAGCGATAACTAGTTTTAAATAATTATTTTTTGAGTTATTAAATTTAAAATGTATGATGGAGGTTGAGTCCGAAAAAGTAATACGTTTAGATACAAACAATACACTCCATCTTTCCTTCTGTCCTAAATTGTATATTGTAATAACTTAAAAATAATTTCCCATATTAAGATATCGACAATTTAAAATGTTTAGAAAATTGTTATTGATTTAAATAGTTTTTTAGTTTCAAAGCTTTGGAAAATTCTGAAAAACGTAAATATTGAGTAATTTTTTAATATTATAAAATAACAATCAAAATATATCTTAACTTTATAGGAGAGCTTAAAGACAGTTAACCTAACCACCTTCTATCCATTCATTCAGCATTTCCAAAATTGCGGTATAATTCATTTTCCTTTATGCGCGCAGGATTTTTAGCCTCGATGCAAAGCGAGAAGGTATTAGTTTTACTCTGATGTAGGTTTTCGCTGTATACACTGTAACTTTTTTAATACTAGACCAATTCCTTCGAACAGCAACTCTATAAATCACAAATTGTATCTAGTTTGTACTTTGGGGGAGTAAAAGTTGAAAAAGTTTAAGTCTTCACAGACGAAATTTGAAAAAACAAAAAAAAAACCGTACGAGTTTTTAAGTTAGAACTTTTATTGGCTATAATTTCAAGAAAAAGAGTGGGATCGAGTTGAAACGTATAAGAAATAATTATTTGGTATGGCCGCGCACGTCAGTTGTGTCCAATTTAAACTATACCCGTTTCCCACCCCCCTAGGGGGGGTACAAGTTTTTTTGTTTTTCGGGGTTTTTAGCCGTAATTTTAAGACCTTTGGGTTGAAAATTTGCCAGTAGTTGAAACTTATATGTATCCATAACATATTAAACGGGTAAAAAATTCGACACTACAGTTTTTTTTTAATTGCCGGAAAACTGCGTTTTCGCAGATTGCGTATATTTTAACAAAAACACCTAAAATCTTTAAAAAAATTGATCAAATCATTAAAACAATTTTATGTATATCTATGCAGAATGATACTATTAGGTTTTGTGCTCAAGTACCACTTTTGACTTTAAGTTTACACAAATTCAATTTTTTTTTTCTAACTAAAAACACGGTATAACAGATGTGAGAAACGAACAGACACTAAAAACTATCAGTTGGTAACGTCTATCCGTGTTAGGTTAGGTTAGGGCCCAATGGTCGGTATCATAATATTGTGTTTATTACATGATATCACAGCAGGGACGGCGCCAAGGGGGGGTGAGGGTTGGCGGTCGCCCCCTCATAACAAATTCTTGCCCTTCTCTCGCCCCCCCAGATATTTTGCTAAATAGTATAATTTTAAATATTTGATTATTATTCCTAAAACCCAGATTTTGAATAACTTTTTTTTTATCTATACAAATTTAGTTATTAGTTATGACATTGTCACCAAATGTGGCCTTTTTTAATCAATATATTTTGAGTGTTTTTGCAATCGGTTATCAATAATCCGTCGCCCATATAATTATGTGTTTTGGTGTATATATGTATATATAAAATTATAATATTTACGTTTGTGTGTGTGTTTTCCAAAAATTCAGTGTTTATTGACGGATTGTTTTGGTTTAATAGAATGTAGGTATAACACGATAACTATAAACTCCACTGACTGGTTGTTGGGCGTTTTATAAGCCTTCATTTTTACTTCGACTTTCATAGAGTACAAAAAGAGCTATATGATGGCCGACAGGTAAAAATAACGCTTATTTAAAAAAGTTGCCTTATTTAAATTGTACACTAGTGTATATTGTCCCTTAATCTGTAATAAATTCATATTTTATACTATTTCACTGATAAATATTAAAGTCATTCACTGATAAATCATTATACATGTTTTTTATTGACAGAAGTAGGTAAAATTATTGTGGTTGCCCCTCCAAAAATTCACTTGACCTTTCCCGCCCTACTAGGAAAAAAATTCTGGCGCCGTGCCTGTATCACAGACGACTAAATCGTGTAACTGATTATAGTAGACACACGATTTATTGGGAAAGAACCTATCCGTGTACTTATTAAGACACTTAATTATTCTGACACGACAAAACCACTGTCGTTATCTCGTTATTTTATCGCCTGCGTTATATTACTTTACCGAAGGTCAACTATGAGTATATAAGGTCCAACTACCGGCAAATTATGAAGAGGACTGTTGTTTTTTTGGATTCAGATTAAGTGTTGGTTTTTATGCAGTATACCGCCTCAAAATGTTTTTTTTATTACACAATTTTTTTAAAGGAAAACTAATGTTTTGCATATTATTATACTGTTATTTATTTAAAGAGATTCACGCTTGATTGTTAAAATATCTTATATAAGATATGTAATCTGCTTCGTGCTAGTTTTAATTTTTAATTTTATAACTTTGTAGCTCTAATTTTGTATAAAATATTTCATTATTTAATTACTGTGTTCAAGTTAAGATATATTTTAATAGTATTTAAAAGTCATGAATAATAGTACTTTATTTTATGACTAGATCAAATCTCGTGAACATTTAACATCATGATACTGCTCCTATACTATTATTAAAAAAACACAATTTTTAAAATCTCCATAAAAGGTTATTGTTAAGTAACAGGCAACAACCGACCGCTAGTGGCTATACACGTTAGTAATATTTAACTAATAAGTAATATATGTAGGTAAAATTTATTGTTTTCTCCATCACAGTACCAGTATACGATTTATTTTAATTTAAATGTAAGAAAATCAATTTTTCTTTAGAAAATAACAAGAAATTAATATACAGGATGGGGTAGTAAAACGGCGATTTTCTAATGTATTTAAATGGGAAAACCCGTTTCACTATCCCACTCTTTACATTTTAAGGATCTATGAAAAGGTTTTTTTAATTGCATTTTATTTTGTACATTGTCAATCTAGTAAAATAGAACTATAATATAGCTTTGAAATAATATAATCTATGAAGTATAAATAGTTTGTGTGAGATTGCTCTAATGGTATTATATAATACATAAATATTAATTTTATTGAGAATAAGCGATTATAATTTAAACTATGGAGTACAAACGATTGGAACATGAATCGTCGACCATTCCAACAAAATTTAACAGACATTGTATATGTGTTATTTGGTCCATTACGTTTTTGCAAAAAAAAAAACAGTAAAGTGGGGTCGGGGCATAGTGGGGACGGAGCACAGTGGAGACGAGGAGGTCACAGGTTTACAGGAATTTTTAAATCTGAAAGTGATAAAATCACTTTCGAAAATACGCTTCGATGCAAATCGGTAGTTAGTATTTTCAAGCCAGTACAGTCCAAACCAAGCACGGTATAAACCAGCAAAGTTAGAAGGTTTTAAATTAAGGTTCTGTATTTACAAATGAGCTTGATGATCACTTTCAGATTTAAAAACTTCTGTAAACCTGTGACCTCCCCGTCCCCACTATGCCCCGACCCCACTGTACTGGTTTTTTTTAAAGGTAATTTTCAAAAAAAATCGATTTCGACCAGTTTTAAATTTCTGAAATTTTTATCATAAAATCAGAGACTTAAATCAAATCTTTTTGTCTAATAACCGGAGTGGGCCGAGATTTATTTCTAGTTTTTTTTAATAATGAACATTTTTCCGGGTGGTCACCCATTCTGGATCAAGCAGCAACGGACACAGCTTAACCTCAGATGCCGCGTGGCAGCTGAAGTCTCCACAGCGCCCACCCTATGCCTCTGCGTATTATTTTTAATGTTATTCATAAGGAACATTTTTCACTTTTTTCTCCTAAAATATGCAAATATCAAAATTTACCAAGTCATGTATTTGTGTATACATTTATGTAATTAAAAACATATGTTGCCATTTAAAAAAAACGAAAATCTCCTTTTTTGGCTTATAAGGATTGGGGGAAAAAAAACTCAAAATATTCATATTATCAGAGAAAATGAATGTATTACGTTAGTTGGATCACCCTGTATATATTCAATAATTTGTAATATTATCTCGCAAATGCTACAACTTACGTTAAAACGTTCTTAACTGAGAAAATAAAATGGTAGTATACTAATGATTTAAAACTAAAAGACAACATTAAAAAAAACCAGTACAGTGGGGTCGGGGCATAGTGGGGACGGAGAGGTCACAGGTTTACAGATTTTATTATAACTGAAAGTGATAGAATCACTTTTAAATAAACGCTTCGATGCGAATCTGTGGATTGTATGTTCAAACCAGTTATAGCGGTTTAGAAGATATCGTGGGACCAGCAATAATGTACTTAAAATTTAATATTTAGTCTTGTGCAGGGTGGATACGATAAGGGTTTATCGTCTGTTTATAAAAATGTACTGTCATAGTTACCCATATATCGTAATTAACAATATAATAAAAATATTTTCATTATCTGTTGACTGTTAATTCACTCACCCATAGCAACCAAGAAACTCACTACGGCCAAAGTGTAAATTTACCCTATTTTTAATGTTTTTTCCATAAGAGGGCGTCACACACCCGTTATTTTCTTCAAAAATCCCGACTCGCGCGGATTAATTTTACAAAGGCTATAATAAAAACTAAGAAACCACATTTTTACATAATATAGGTAAACAACACCATTGTCTGTGTTCTACCATCGCCCTTTTTTAAATATTTTAACCAGTTAATGAACAATTAAATGATTAAGAAAGGACTTTTTGACTTTTTTAAAAATTATACAGTGTTAGTTGAATTAGGTATATCGAAAAAATACGGATGATGGAACACAGATAATTTTGTCATAAATAATATGTATGAATTTCTTTCCTTAACTATATATGAAGCATGAGAAAAATAAATTCGCGCAAAGCAGTTTTGAAGGGAAAAAATTGTAATATATCCTATAGAAATGACTGTGATAGTCTGACAAAAAAAAATGTCAATCACAAAGTATCCTCATTACTGTATTAATAAGTATGCATTTTAGTTCAAACTCTAAATTAAGATTTTTCGAAAAATTGCCTATACTTTACTACTTACAAATGGCCGGTGTGGCGTCCTTTTAATAAAAAAAAAAATTGAATACAGATTTTTGAGAAAATTGTATATGTTATAGTTCCATTTTAGATCTACCTTCGGTCTAATTTTCAGATCTTAATCTCTAAAACTTTGCTTT
>NW_026096475.1:0-791 GCF_023614345.1 Adelges cooleyi
AAAAAGTGAAATAAAGAAAAAAATTCTATCCCATCTACGGGAAAGGGTTTATGATATTTTCGTGGGTCCAGACACAAAAATAAAATTAAAAAAATAAAAACACATCATTGTAAAAACAATACTTTCTCAGTTCCGCACCGAAGCTAAAATAATATGTAACATGTAGCTCACGTTACATGTGTAATATTATGTACGATAAATAAAATTGTTAGAGGGCTTTTTAATAGAAAATTATGTCATAAACAATTTTTGTTTGACATTTTTTTTAATTTTTGCAATATGTTTTAAGTTATTGAAAAAGGTTATCACAAAATATTTTTGAGGTTTTTCTTCTGTGTGCACGCGTTGGTGTCGTTCAAAGTGGCATTTTTTAAAAAATATCTTTAAGCACACATCACATTTGTAAGATCGTCCGACGTTGCCGGTGTAACCATCAGTCACTACAGCAGTCGTATGATTGTCACTATAACAAAACAATAAATAATAACGTTTTACAAAAACATATTATTACGCAGCAAACAATTTTTTTTTGTTTAACATGTTTTTGGCAGCCGTCTGCTGATTTGGACGATTTTTTGTTTGTTATTTATAATTAATTTACTCAAATTTATTGTTATTTTAATTATTATTGTGCGAGAAACTTACAAAAGTCCATTATTCTTTCACAGTGACAGTCCAACAGATCAAGCGCCAATCATTTTTATATATTATTATTATTTATTAGTAACAATGTGGATTTTAAAGAAGATATTGTTCATAAACTGATGATTTAAAAAAAAATTATTAAAACT
>NW_026096476.1:0-4926 GCF_023614345.1 Adelges cooleyi
TGAATGGGGTATTATATTTAGAGTATTTACACGCCTTGCGGTTACTCCCATTTGGATATCTTGACTGGTTCGCCAATGCTGATGTTTTTATTTCATTACTTTTTTGTGAGTCACTATATCTTTATTAATAACTAGAGCTTCGCTCTAGCTGGGGGCTCCGCCCCCAGGCCCCCGAGTCGGGCGGGTAGGTCACAGATTCCCGGTACTGTACCCGGCTACGCCGGGCACGCTCACGTCCCCTCGCTGCAAAGTATTTTCGGGGAGGTCACAGATTCCGAGGGGGTGCCCGGCTGCGCCGGCCACGGTATGTGGAAGTCAGTGCACAGCGGTTCCTAGGGGGGTGCCCGGCTGCGCCGGCCACGGTGTCGAGCCATCGCAATACGTCTTAAAGGAATGACGTCATAATTCATGGTACCTATAGGCTGTATCTAGTAATCAGAATTCATACCTAGTTATGGACAAATATTTTGCAAGCTAAGTACTGATTAAGTGTAGAGTAAGTCTAGCTATGTATCTGTAATTTTTTTAAATTTTGAATTGAAAAGAATAGTCTAGAAGTTAGACGGTTAATAAATATCAAGTGTCCGGTGTTGCTTACTTGGGTTGTTACCACTTTTACCAATTTTTATGAACTACCAATGTCCAGTTCCTTATCAGCAGGCGGAATTCGTATTGTAAACTAATAAGGACGGCAGGTCTCCGAGTGTTTTAGCATTCGCTCGCTCGGCGCCGTCGCTTCGCTCCGCCAACTAAAAATATCCTAGGTTTGTAGGCTACACTCTATGAGGAGGTAACAGGTTTAAAATTAAGTTTAAATTAAAATTTTAAAAAGTTAAAGAGGCTTGATAAGAAGCTGGCCATTGGGAAAAAGTGTATAATGGAAATTGTCTTTGGTAAAAGTTGTTATATTATAGACCACGTCATCAATATAGGCCGGTGTCATCCCGCTTAACTTTATGAGTTGAAAACAGATAAAAATGTCTAGAGGACAGTCAGCTAAATGTCTGTTAAGGTTTGCCTTTGTGAAACAAAATTTGTTTAAACGTAGTATGTTATATGTCTGTACACAGCGGTTCCGAGGGGGGTGCCCGGCTACGCCGGCCACGGTGTCGAGTCAGCTCACTACGTTTTAAAGTATACCGTTATATTTCATCGTACCTTTATCCAGTAATCATAGTTCATACTTAGTTTCGGAAAAGTGTTTTGCAAGCTAAGTACCGGTTAACTGTAGTGCAAGTCTAGCTATCTGTCAGATCAGAAACGTCCTACTACTAAAGCGAGTGTGCTGCTTGCTTAAAGGGCAATTTTTTTTTTTTTTTATTTGAATTGTTTGAGGTGTTGTTTACTTCACGGGCTTGGTAATAGCTATGGTTCAAAATAGAAAAAAATGTTTAGAGGTCAGTCTGTATATGTCTGATATGGTGTTCCTATGTGCAACAAAACTTTTTCAAACGTATACGTTATATGTCTAGATATTGGTTAAATTAAAATCCTTATTTGTTCAGAAATCACCGTCTATGCCATTATTCGGTAATGACGTACTGTACGTTTAGAATGTAACCAACAGTATAATGCATTAAATATGTATATTAAAGGTCTGGTGGTTTAACAGAAGTTCATAAGTATTTAAGAATTCAAGAGTGAAGAGTGATAAATACATTATTATTGATCGACTATTTGGCAGAGCTTATAAAAATGTCCAAAGAGAGGTTAAATGAAATGTCTCGATGCAAATCTTTTAGTGTTTGGATCTGGACCTTTAATGCTAAAGGTACTTTGATACTTAAGGTCTGACGTTTGTTGGTTATTAGAAGTTTAAAAGTGTGGAAGAATGATATGTTTGTGTGACGGTTACTTGGGAAATCAAGAGTACAAAACATGAATGAAATGTCTGAAATAATTTGTAGCAAATATTTTTGATTATTCGAGTGTCCGGCGGTGATTATAAAAACGGTCAGAGTACAAAATGATAATAATAATAATATTCAGTGCATAAAATACCTAAATTATTTGATACTTATCCAGACATATTTTATACATAATAGATAAATTGATATATACATTAATACTTTTTTAAGTAAACCATGAAAGGTATAAATCCATATGTTGATATATTTTTAGATGGCTAACCAACAATTCATCCTACTAAATGATAATAATCAAAAATGTTAAAATAATTTTATTTTTATTATGTAGTATCAATTTAAAAAAATATAGCAAAATCTATAGATTTACTATACTCTTTTAGGGTGGAGCGAATACTTATATTATACTTCTATAAATAATAAAATAGTAAATTAAATGTCGATTTTCAATATAAATTTTAACCCTTTGAAGCACAGCATTTTTATCTCCGATTTTCTCTGAACATGATTATGAAGGTGGTAATAAATATATACCACTGCGCGAGAGTAGGCTATTTTTTGAAAAAGTGGTATATTACTTATACCACCATGCTTCAAAATGTTAAAATGCAATAAAATGATTTGAAATTAATATTTTATTTTTATGTTTTAATTATGCCCTATGTCTGAAATCACACCACAAAAAAAAACAAAATAGTCAATATTAATAAGTATCTAATTTAGTTCAAGCTATATCAATAGCTCAAAAAAAAAAATATATATATATACATACATATAATATAAAAATTAACATTAAATAGTTAGTAAAAATAAATGTTCAGACAATTTTTTTGATTTTTGATTACTACTCACAAAAACGGTCTAAGAACACAAAATGTTGAACGCTAAAATAATCTAAAGACAACTGTTTTAAGAATTTATTAAGATGATATTGGGACTTTTGCTGATGCTTTTAAAAAACATACCTATAATTTTTTATAATAAGACTGTGTAAAAATGCATTTATTCGTTGGTTAAATAAGTATTATAAAGCCAGGGAGTAAAAACCGGAATGATTACAATAGCATAAGATGTTGCTATGCATAATGTGATTAAAATAAATTAGATCATGTAATACAGTTATTTCTTATTAGAGCGGAATGAACACATAGATATTTTATGTCAATAATGTATATAAATTTTAAGCACACAAAAGTAGCCCCAGGTGTATAAAACTAAAAATCGATTGTTTTTAGATCTGAACAATTTTTATTCAGTGCATCAAATATACTATTATTATTATTTAAAAAAATATTTTTCATTATATATATATATATTATTATTTTAACAACAATAAAACTTTTTTTTAATTAATCTATGTATTATGTTATTTTTAGATAGGTAAATAAATGTTTTTCTACTAAATAATTTACAATAATGCTTCCTAAAAAAAAAATTATCTGGAAAGTGAAATCAGATACATGATTTAAAAAAATAAAGTTATATGTTTGTCAATTTCAAAGAATACAAACTATATTTTCAACTTTAATGACAATTATTAGATTTTTCTTAGCTTGAATTGTTGATTTCCACATAGCTTACCTACAATGTATGAATTTTCCAAAGTTAAAATATTAAAACCACAAATTAAGTCAAAAAACAATTTTAAAAACCCCAAACGGTTAGTGATAGTACTCGATAGTGATCATACATATTTATATAGGTAAATCATCCTACTAAATGAAATAATTAAAATATATTCAAATAATGCCAATTTAACGTGAAATAATATATCATTAAAAAAAAATATATAAAAAAGCTAAAATAATTTTTATTCTATGTAGTGATCATAGTTGTACAGCTTTAACAAAAAAATTTGAAATAATTAATGTCTTAATTATTTGTACATCAGTATCGTATGTGTGTGCACGTTAAGAAACTAAAGCGTTAAGAGAAGTCGGTTAAGACACTGTATAATGAAAAAAAAACTGTCAATTTAAATTAGGGTTGAGTATAGAGATTAGATAGGCACTAATTATTAAAAAATACTTCATAAATAACAAAAAATGAACTTCTACGGTGTAAGTTTTCTGTTGGCCGCAGGCAAATTAATCGGTGACGGCATAGGATAACAGTCTGTAACCAATGGTAACAATAATAACTACTTATTGTATTAATTAAAGACAGAGTAGATAGAAGTAGCAATCAATCTTCTAAACGGACACGCGTCGGTTATGATTTCACTATAGTATTGGCCTAAAACAAATAATTTACATATATATAAAATAAGTCAGTAAGTTATTTAGTTGAAAATAAATAGTAGTCAACAAATTTTTCAACAAAAAATATGAAAGGTATCGTTATCACCACACACAGCGGTTTGAAAAAGATAAGAATTTTGTACATCTAATTAATTTGATAATTTGGTTTAAGCGAAATGTAATATACTACTATACTATATATTATTATATATATTCTAAATCTAAAAAACGTACCGACATCCAACGACGCATATTAATAGGTAATGTTTGCACACCGGGAAACACGTCGATTTCTCTTGAACGAAAACCGTGAGCGAATTACGGACAAATATGTAATTAATAATAACTATTATACGTTTAATATATAATTATATGTATGTAATATAACAAACTACAAAGACAAAAATTCACCAAAAAAAACAAAACACGCCGTTCGCCGTTTTTAATTTTCATTATTATATATATGATAACGTTTGACACACCGGGAAACACTATTGAATAAAAAACCACGTATGACAATGAACAACAGTGTAATTAATAATAATAATAATAATAATTTTACGTTAAATTTAATTTAAGGAAAGTACAAACTCGGCAAAAAAAACAACACACGCCGTCACCGTTATTATTTGATACGATAACGTTGTGACATGATAAAAACGCGCGCCAACGCCACGCGCTGCCCAAGCCGCCTTTATGCTTGTCTATGAGCCAGATGTATTATACGAATCCCATGGAAGAGACGATTAGGCGACTGGCGGGACGTCGGCTATTTGAATTGACATTTTATTATTATGATGATGATGATGATGATGATGATG
>NW_026096477.1:0-15222 GCF_023614345.1 Adelges cooleyi
CGGCCTATTTTAACCAATTAGGTAAGCAGGCACGTTATAAAAACAAAGTTGTAATTATTTTGAAAGAAAATGTGTGTGTTTCAGGCAATGCACATATTTATCAAATATTTATAAATTAATTTTCCATTTTTTGGTTCGATATAAAAAAAGAGCTAAATGTATGTATCCTAATTCAGACAATTCTTATCATGTATAATAAATTGAGTGAAGGGGTGCAGCTTGTGAAACAAGTTTAAAGTTAGGTACATAAATAATTTGCGATTAAAACATAACACTTATTACTCTTTATTTTAAAATGTTTACATCATTAAGGGCGACCTACAAATATATTAAAAATTAAATAAACTTTGTTCTACCGAATAATTTTAAGTTTTTAGTTTATGAAAAAATTTCAGTATGATATTGAATTTATTTACCATTCTGTACACTGAATGGTAAATAAATAGTACCCAACAATTGAATAATATTTTAGATATTAATTTCTGCCCTTTTTAATTGGTTTTACCGCTTCACATCGCGTAATAAATATTCAGAAATTTCCTTAAAGACCGTTGGGCTCTTCGAATATAAAACAAAAATGAACACAATTGGCAAATAATATAATGGATATAATATATTAAATATCTAATATATTCTAATCTAATATTGTAAGTGGAATCAAATAGTATATCAATGTATTGCCATATATTGTGTAATGCTAGAATTGAGATCTGATAAACATCTTATACATTATATCAAGTTTAAATTTTTATTACATATAGCATTTATACTATAATTTATAAATCACATTCAATCACACTGGTAGTGAACTGACCGTAAACTTTTCCAAACACAAAAAAAGTCTATGTTATTTCAAATAAACTGCGATGATTTTTAAAAATTAAGTTTTCCGTTTTTTTGTTCAAAGTTTTGAAAAGAGCAAGTGTTAAATCTATATATTTATGATGCCTACAGAAAACCGATCAATACAGCTTTTTGTTTTCAAATACAGGTAAATATTTGCAGCATTTAGCTATACACCGCACGCCAACAAGACACATTTGGCGGCATTATTAATTATGTTGAAGTGTATGGTTTCGAACATATAAATGTACTCATTGAATATACAGGGTTTCCCACAAATATTTGACAAATTAAATAACTTTTTTTAATGGTTTTTTTTTCTTAAATTTGATATTAATAATTTAAAGTTATAATAGTAAAAAAGATAGGACGGGAGGGGAAGTGTGCGTAGATAAAAATAATAATATTCTGCACCTTTCTTTACAATGAGATCTTGACTGGCCCACGATAAAAAAATCATCCTGTATATTAGACTAATGTCGGTTTCAAACTTTCTGGGCATTAGTCAAACATCAGTTAAAATACAGTAATAGTTACTTTATGTACCTACACAAAAAAACGAACACAAATCGTATACACAGTTTTTCGTTTATCAACGTTAGTATGTAAGTTAAAAAAATATGTTACGCTACTGTGATATAAGTAAATTTTTCAATGGGCTTTCAAACACTCATTACCATATAGTGTTCAACATTTGGTATTATATTCTCATATGATTTAATAAGAAGATGATTTGTTTTTCAGTCGTTATTATTTTATGGACAACTCCAGGTACATAATATATTTTTAAAAAACATTAATAATTTTGTTTCTTTATAAATTGATCGCAGTAATCACTAAATGTAAGTGAATATTTTTGAGATTTTTTTTTTAATAAGTTAGTAGTGTAAACCGCGTAGAGTTATTTTTATTTACGCGCGTTACCTACCGCACTCCACTTCCCGTCATCAGTCATCCTCACTTTCAAATGAATATAACCTTTGAACGGATGAATAAAAATAGACATTTTTTCACCAATTATTTTTTAAAAATTATTTTGAACAAAATGGCTACCCTGAAAAAAAATTTAAAAAATGTAATAAAATAAATAAAACAATTAAAACAGGTAAGTACAATAAAAACCGTGATGCTTATAGCGTAAATGAGTTCAAATAATTAAAAAAAAAAAATCTCAAAAATATTCACTAGAACAAAAGTTATTTAATTTTTCAAATCTTTGTAGTCCATCCTATATAAATTATACTTATTCTACAGCAAAATCATTTTTTTTTTTAATTTCTTTTAGCGTGTTACGAGCCTGTTGAGTGTTCACCATCTCGTTCTACAGCCAAACAGCACAGCAAAGAACCAATCGATCACAGTCAGTTATTGACCAAAGACTTTAGCGATCTGTATCTAGACAACAGGTATGTCCGTTACGTTAGGTCTTTGCACCAATAACATTATTATTATGTCAATTCTTTTCATTAACATAAATAATTTACTATTTCAAATATTTCTAATTATAATTAAACATGTATACAATTTTAATTTTAATTATAGGCTATAATTTATTTTTAATATATTTGGGAAAAAATTTAACTAATGTCTTTCTATACCAGGTAGAGGATTATTAATAGGTGAATTATTTTTGTAAATTATTAAAGAAAAGTCGTCTACTGTCAAATCAGTGTGTCAGTTTATAACTACATAAAAAGTGAATCATAATAATTATTATATTTTCGATAATTCGTATCTGTATAATAATAAATTATAATGTTAATTTCAGATTTTCTGATGTTGTATTAATTGTCGATGAGGTACAATTGCCAGTCCACCGTGATGTTTTAGCTTCGCGCAGTGAATATTTTAGGTACGTATAAAGTTCTTGATATTAAGCATATCACCTTAGAATTAATTGATATTTAATAGTTTTTAGGGTGCTAATAGTGTTGCTCTTAATAAAAAAGTACTTATCGATAAACGTAATAAAAACGAATTATTGTTGGTCAGTGGCAGTCACAAGCCAATACGTTTAATTTGTTCCGACAAAATTTATCATATTATATTTCTTTATATAAAGGTTTTAAAAATTCATTACAAAATTAAGATAGTCTGGAAGTCATACTACAAAAGCCTTAGCCTTACTGATTGTGGAACATATATTTCGACACTGCCCCTATGAAAACGGTTTTAACTCACTTTATCTTTAACTGGTTATATAGTTTTTTTTCCGTTGGGATCGTTGAAATAATTGTTCGCATTAATATCATGTATAATTTCTAGAAGGTTATTGTTCGGAGGTTTTCAAGAATCCGGTAAGCCTGAAGTGAACATTAGTGATGCATCATTGGCCTCATTTAAAATAATTCTTGAGTATATGTATACCGGTCGGATGAGTTTGAGAGATCTAAAGGTGACGTATAATCGATGTACTTTAAGGCTATTTACACTATACCGTTTAATTAGTTAGTTTGAAATAAGATAATTATATGAAAACAATTAATTAATGATTTAATTATATATTTTTCAGGATAAAGTTATTGTGGAATTATTTAGTCTCTCGAATTTGTATGAACTTTCAGACTTACAATACACACTGTCTCAGTATTTAAGCAATAACATAAATGTACATAATGTATGTTCTTTGTTTGCTATGTCACGACTTTGTCAACCCGAAACCTCCGTGGTAAAATCACCCGAATATCTGCTCAACTTTATCGATACTAACGCTTTGGATGTATTGCAATCTGAAGATTTTTTAACATTGTCAGCCGTAATAATATTTGGATAAAAAAACTTTTATTCCTCGTGTTAGATCTCAAGTTGAGAAACAAATTTTATTTTTAGGGAGCTCTTCAAGAAATTCTCATTCGTGACTCGTTTTTTGCTACCGAATTAGAAATATTCCGTGCGGTTTATCACTGGATCATAGAGAACCAAGACTACTTAGATTCTGATGCCATCAACCAGGTTTTATCTGTTGTTAGATATTCATTAATGAGTGACGAAGAACTGAACGAGATCAGCATAAAATCACAGCTGATTAGTTCAAATACAATATCGAATATAATATTGGAAGCCAAGTTGTTACGAAACACGGTGTCACCACATGACCTGCAGCTTCGAGTACAGCAAAGTATGCTTGTTGCACACATACTTTATTATTCATCAAATTATGTTGGTTTTAAAAATTTTAGATGTAAATCTTATTCATGGTTCTCAAGGTGTTCTGGATATCAATGAATTTAACGGCAGTGCTATGATAACTTTGGGTCATTTAGCAATTATAAATAAAATTACAATTATTTTCGGGGATAATGATTCAGGGTATGTTTATCAATGCTTTTAATCACAAATGGAAATTTGTGTATGTGTCCAGTATAAGTATTCTGCTTTAAATTTCCCTTAATTTATGCCAAATAAGTTTATTCTTATTTGATAATAACTTTCATTTATAAAATGAAATTATTGTTTGTAATAATTAATAATTTATATAATGATTTATCAAATAATCCAGCACTAATTATCTTTTTTATTTTAGAAGTAATAAAAATATATAAAAAGGTTCGTTTAATTTATTTGAATTTTTAGGAATTACAGTTATTATATTGATGTTTCAATTGATGACCACCATTGGGTGCGTGTTGTAGATTATTCAGATTATATTTGTCGTTCTGTTCAAGATTTGTGGATTCTCAAGCAGATAGTTAGATATATTCGAATAGTTGGTACAAAAAATACTGTTGATAAGAAATTCCAATTATTAGAACTATCGTACAATACTGAAAGATTGGACTCATTGAAAATCGAAAATGGATTCGTGGGTAAGAACACATATTTCTCGCCCGTAAAAAACAACGATATTTTAACATAATAAATTATAAAAACATAATACATTTTTATTTAGTTAACTTTTTTTAATTTTTTAGCTCCCGAGTACAATGTGGCTAATGAATCTATGAATGCTACTGTAAATGAAGGTGAACCACATAATAGGAGACATTTCTTAACTGATCCCTACTATATTGGCTCTAGAGACTTTCGGCATAACAAATATAAATGGCATCTTCTAGGGTTGGATTGCATTCGGATTCAACTCGCACAACCTTATATACTTAGTTCAATGAGGTAACGATTAAATAAACATGCCATTTTATAATGACTACTTTATCGTATATTGTCATGCTTGTAGAAAAAAATTGTGATGTCTTGATAGATTGCCAATTTGTATGCGTTCAGCTAAATAGACCTAACTTAAATGTTCATCAACACTTTCGTTATAGGTTTTAATATTCGGTTTATATTGATAACAATATAGATATTATTGTCATAATTAACAGAATGCTACTTTGGGACCAGAGTGACCGATTCTACAGTTACACCGTCGAAGTTTCTGCCAATAACCAGGATTGGGTAATGATCATAAACAATTCTAAGAAACAGACACGTGGTTGGCAGGTGTTGCATTTTAAACCCAGGCCGATTGTGTTCATTCGTATTACCGGCAATCGCAATCCAATATACTGTGTGAGTAAAAATTAATTAAAATTTTTTTTTAATTTTAATAAATCATTTATTTTATAGACTTTTCGTTGTGTATATTTTGAGGCACCCGCTCAAGTACCATTAGACTCCACCAACTTTGGTGACGGTCATGTTGTAACACATTATTGGGTAATGCATACTATTGTTGGTTATTTATAGTAATTATGGTATTTACTATCAAAAATATGAACATTTAACGATAACTTCTGTTTCAGGAGAACAACGAAACAGATATTACCATGACTGATGCATCGGGAAGTTGATAAATTTTAGATTTATATATATCTTCAGTTAATGGTTGGCGCCTTACTGTTACAGAAGCATCGGGTCATCTTTTAGTCCATAACCAAAATATTCTAAGATATTTGTTTTCCTTCTGCGCTACTTTAACCTGACAGATAATATTAAATATCTATTTAACTGTTATATTCTTTGTATTTACTTTAATAAACACATGTTGTATTGTTTTCCGATTGTGTTTCACAATGTTAAAATTTTAACGGTCACATTTAACCATCCCAATTCACCTCCAAATATGCTTTAATAGCACTTTACCCCGTTTATCGTGTAAGCCATAATAGTTTGAGGAGACAACAGACAAACGAAACAATGAGCTAGAGCACCGATACTCAGTTATATGACATACTACCATCTTCGGACCTTAAGCCATTGTTTATTTTGAGGTACGATCGCTTGTTAAGCTCCTCAGGCGGTAAAGCAAATGTATACAAAATACTTTAAAGATATTTAAGTTTAAATACGGCTTAGCTATTCATCTTGTTTTAAGTCTAACTTAAACATATCGTCTGTCGTTCCGGCCTATTATAACCAATTAGGTAAGCAGGCACGTTATAAAAATAAAGTTGTAATTATTTTGAGAGAAAATATGCGTGTTGCACAATATATTTTTTACAATTATCTTTTTAATATTCTTATATTACACCTTAAATTTAAAACAAATAACGGTAAGAGATTTTCACAATTATTAAGCCATGCTAATTACGCGCGATAAAACTGTAATAATTATTTTATTTAAAATTTTACATAATTATTCCGTTAAAAAAATATAAAATCGGGTAAGTGGATGTTACCCGAATAAACAAATTATACAAACTCGTTCAAAAAATGAGTTGATTTTTATATTTAACTAGCATGTTATTTTATTGTTTTGCGTTATTTTTTAATGTATTTTTATAGAAGGTTTATTTAGCTATTTCGCTATCCTACTTATATTATAGAGGTTTGTGAAAACCGAAAATTCAAAAAAAATATTACCTTGGTTCTATGGTAAAAACATCTGTGGCTCCTTTGCACTTTTAATTCAATAGTATTATATTCTGTGTGAATTTTCTAGGTTTTTTTAATGAGGTTTTTTAACAAGCAATGAGCATTTTTATCTAATATTTATATATATTAATTTTAATAATATATTATTTCATATGAGCTTCGCTGATTTTTAAAATCGTTTCCATTTTGACTTAGAGTCTAGAAGGCAACTGTTAAATCTGTATATTTCTGATGCCCATAGAAAAACCGATAAATAAGTGATAGATCGGTAAATGAAAATATGTAAGTATGTGGATGTTTTCGAATATAGTGAATCTGGGTCGTGATACAGCTTTTTATTTTCAAGTTCACGCAAAAATTTGCAGAATTTAGTTAAACACCGCACGCCGACAAAACACATTTGGCGGCATTATTAATTATGTTGAAGTGTGTGGCTTCGAAAAATATACAGGGTTTCCCACGAAGATCTGACAAATTAAATAACTTTTTTTGATGGTTTTTTTTTTAATTTGATATTAATAATTCAAAGGTATAATTGTAAAACAGATAGGACGGGAGGGGAAGTGTGGTTGGGAAGTGCGCGCAGATAAAAATAATATTACACTGCACTTTTCTTTCCAGTGAGATATTGACTGGCCAATGATAAAAAAATCACCCTGTATATTAGACTAATGTCGGTTTCAAACCTTCTGGGTATTAGTCAAACATCAGTCAATATACAGCAATAATAACTTTATGTACCTACACCAAAAAACGAACACAAATCGTATACACAGATTTTCGTTTATCAACGTTAGTATGTAAGTATGGAAAAATATGGTACGCTACTACGATAAAACCTTTTTTAACACTCATGGCGATTTTCTTTAAAGTGTTTTATAAGTGTTCACATTTAATATTAAGTTCCCGCATCATTTAGCACGAAGATGACTTATTTTTTAGTCATTATTATTTTATGGACAACTACAGGTACATAGTATATTTTACAAATAAATTAATACATTTGTCTCTATATAATTTAAACGCAGCAATCTCTAAGCGTAATTATTACTATAGATGTACAATACCTACATGACTTTTAAAAATCTTTTAGACAACGCTAGTATCACACTTAAGATAAAACTAGAACTTACACAAACTCTGACATTCAATAACTACACTAGTTATATAGTTATTGATCAACTTAAGCGGTTCTCCACCATCGTTAATTTTTTATAAGCTTAGTTAAATTTTTGTGTAGATTCAATTTTTAAGGCCCAAATTTATTTTACCATGTTTACGTAGAAATGGTGTCATTTATTTGAACAATCCAACGCTATTATTTTATAGATTATATACCCCATACAACGTACTACACGTCCATTACACACTTAAAAACATTATTAATTATATTCAAAGATAACTAATGTCATAAACGTACTATAACTCCATGTACATACCTAATATATTTTACAAATAAATTAAGAATTTTGTTTCTGTATTATTCGAACGCAGCCAGGGCCGGACTTAGAGGGGGTGTGTGGGGGGTTTGACACCCCCCCACTCGGAAAACTCAAGTATACCTAGTCGGCACATTCCGAACAAAAAGTCGGTAAATATTATATCCCCCATAAAATTACACAAATAACATATTTATTATTTTTATTTTATAAAAGTAGGTAGGTAAATAATTTTTATTGGAATCTAGCGACGAATAGTGAATAGTCGGCATACGGACGACCATACGAAATATAATTTTAGTTTTTAGTAAAAAAAAAACAATGCATTTTCGGTTATTCCCGATTTTAGCAGAAGTATTATTATTTGTTTATAATAACTGTGGTGTATATTATTATATCAAACGATGTTCGGTCATGGGACCTATTGGTCTATTGTAAACAAAAATTCTATCCCTCTATAAGTACATATTTTTATTTTAGTTTTAAAATTCTAAAAAATTCCCTACTATAAAAAAAACCTACTCTTCTGTTTTAGACATATCACATAACCCACAGTATTAAGTCTGCAGGCAAAGAGTTAGCGGGTTTATTTTTGCTTGTCCCGTGTGCGCGTGTAAAATAATAAGTATTGGTTATAAATGTGTGTAATCTAATATATATGGTTAGAGAATGGATATGATACACCAAGGAGCTGCTAACAATCCTTTTGAGCCTGCCCGAGTAAATTTTGAACAAAAAGTATGAGATGGATACGTATTTAGAATAAATCATTAAGCCAGATTTTTAAGGCCTATGAAAGTTCCTTGGTACTACTTCACTATGTCTTGTTTCTTCTTTATTATTATCGTTGCGGTGGGATATTACCTACAATAATATCCTACTATACTATATATATAGCGAGCAGGGAGCAGACATGAGCATTATTTTTAAATAGTGTATAAAATAAAAATAAAAATATATGTAGATAATAACTCATAAAAAAATACTCTTTTGTTTTTATTTCAAAGATTTTAATAATAGTTTTGATTACAATTTCATTATTTTTTATAAAATTATTTCAAATAAGGCTATTTGGATTATATCTCGGTTAAATTGCAGTTTCAACTGCAATACGTTATAATTTTGTTAAATAAATTCAAACATTTTTTAAAATAATGCTTTTAAAGTAGGGCTCAAATTGTTTTAGTATTGGTGACTGAGAATTGAAAATGTAGTAATAAATAAATTTGTTAGCTGCCTAAAATATTTCTATGCTCCAAAAACATTTTAAAAATAAAAAAAATCAGGTCACAAAATGTCATAAAATATTTACGAAAGTACCCAAATATTTTAGTCGGCAATTAAAGTTGTAAAGTCGGCATCATCATTTTGACACCCCCCCTTGCATATTTCTTAGCACCGGCCCTGAACGCAGCAATCTCTAAGTGATATTATAAGTTATTACTAACGATGTAAACCACAGTTAATTTTTTGATAGTCGAATTATAATAATTTTTGTGTTCCATCAAAATATTTATGCATTTCTAAGTCTCACATGTTTTCCTTGTTTTTACGTAAGTAAGATATTATTTATTTGAACAAACCAACGAAAATGTTTTTATAGTTTATACGCTATAAAACGTGTTGCACGTCCATTACACGCTTAAAAACTTCAACAAATTGTAATTATTTTCAGAGAAATCTAATGTCATACATTTATTATTATTTGACTATGACAGTTTTTTAATTATATAAACGTATTGTTTGCGCTCAAAAACAATATTTATATTATTTTATTTGATAAACTAAGAAAACAGTATGAATAATTAGTGAAATTGGATGGCTTGATAGTACACCGTATTCTAAATAAATAAACCATACTTTCTCTACAGCAAAATCAGTTTGTTTTTCAATTTTTTTTAGCATGTTATTATTCTGTTGATTCTACACCATCTTCTTCTACAGCCGAACAGAACGAAAAGCAAATCGAACACCGTGACTTAGTGGTCAAAGACATTAGCACTCTGTTTCTAGATGACAGGTAAGTTGGGTAGGTTAGGTCATTGCGACAATTACTTTATTATTTAACCAATTATTTTTATTATGGGTTTAATTTTCTGTAACATAAGGAATTTATTATTTCATATATTTCCAATAATAGTAAAATAGTTATAATATTTAAATATAAATTTTAATCTTAAATTTATGTTTCTTAAATTTGAAAAAAGCTTAAGCTAGTGTTATCAAATCATAGATATAATATTATTATTAGGTGAATTTTTTTTGATAATAATTTTAAAAAAGTCGTCTAATATTATTTATCTTAATCAGTATGTCGGTTTTTAACAACGTAAAAAGTGAAAAACATTAATTACTATTTTTTGATAATTCGTTTCTGTATATAATGTTTATTTCAGATTTTCTGATGTTGTTTTCATGGTCGATAAGGTACAATTGCCAGTCCACCGTGCTGTATTAGCTTCACGAAGTGAATATTTTAGGTACCTATAAAGTTTTTTAATTAAGCATATCACCTTAGAATTAATTGATTTTGAGTAGTTTTAGACAGATAGTCTGGGAAGTCATACTACAAAAGCCTCAGCCTTACTAATTGTGGCACATATTTTCGACGCTCCCCGTATGAAAATGGTTTCAACTCACTTTATCTTTAACTGGTTACACAGGCTACTTCTTTGGCCCATTTATAATACCACTATCTATTCCGGTTAAACAGATGACATGTGTTTTTAGGTCAAAACACATCTTAGTTTAAAAAATGATTTACGACTTTTTTCGTTGGGGTCGTTGAAATAATTGTTTGCATTAATATCATGTATAATTTCTAGAAGGTTATTGTTCGGAGGTTTTCAAGAAACCGGTAAGCCTGAAGTGAACATTAGTGATGCACCATTAGCATCATTTAAAATAATTCTTGAGTATATTTATACTGGTCGGATGAATTTAAATGATCTAAAGGTGAGGTATAACCGATATACTTTATGGCTATTTACACTATACTGTTTAATTAGTTAGTTTGAAATAAGATATTTATATGAAAACAATTAATTAGTGATTTAATTATATATTTTTTTAGGATAATGTTATTGTGGAATTATTTAGTCTGTCGAATTTATATGAACTCTCAGACTTACAATACACACTGTCTCAGTATTTAAGCAATAACATAAATGAACATAATGTATGTTCTTTGTTTGCTATGTCACGACTTTGTCAACCCAAAACCTCCGTGGTAAAATCACCCGAATATCTGCTCAACTTTATCGAAACTCACGCTTTGGATGTATTGCAATCAGAAGATTTTCTAAATTTGTCAGCCGTAATAATATTTGAATAAGAAAAAAATTATGTTTTCGTGTTATGTGACAAGTTGGGAAACAACATTTTAATTTTAGGGAGCTCTTCGTGAAATTCTCACTCGTGACTCGTTTTGTGCTAACGAATTGGAAATATTTCGTGCGGTATATCGCTGGATCATAGAGAACCAAGACTACTTAGATTCTGATGTGATCAACCAAGTTTTTTCTACTGTTAGATTTGCATTAATGAGTGATGAAGAACTGGATGAAGTTAGCTTATCAAAACTGGTTAGTTTGGAAAGAATATCGTGTGCCAAGTTGTTACGAAACACGGTATCACCACATGAGCTTCAGTTTCGAGTACAGCAAAGTATGCTTGTTGAACACATCGTATTATATTCATTGAATTAGGTCGGTTTTAATTTTTTAATTTTCAGATGTGAATATTATTAATGGTTCTCAGGGTGTTTTGGGTATTAATGAATTTGACGGAGCTGCTATGATAACTTTGGATCATTTAACAGTTATAAACAAAATTATGATTATATTCGGGGATAATAATTCAGGTATGTTTATCAATATTTTTTAATCATAAATGAAAATTATTCAATAGAGTTGTGTTCAATATAATTATTCTTTATTCGATTTCACAGTTTTTATTTTAAATAATTATATTTTTACACTATTTTCATGACTTGAGGTTACTCCATCTCGGATGTCTTGACTAGTTTGCCATCGTTTCGGAACACTTACACGTTCCATCTTCAGCGCTGTTGTTCGATGTTGCACGCACCGCGCTCTCTAGCAGACTGACCGATTCGCTTCCGTTGGTATCGAAAAATGCACAACAAACTTCAACCGTGAGGATGGTTGGAAATTGAGCAAAACGTGGAAATGGGTGATACATCAATTAAAAAGAGGACCAAAGGAAACCGGAGACCAAACGGGTTGAAGAGAGCTGGAAATACAGCAAGAAGCCGGCCATGGCGAAGGGGCGTGGCCGTGGAAAACAGCTGGCAGCGGCAAGAGGAAGCAGAGAATGCGGTTGGGGGTATGGTATAAAACCTACACCAACGGGAGCGAATCGGTCAGTCTGCAGAAGAGCACGGAGCGAGCAGCATCGAACCACAGCCCTGAAGATGGAACGTGCAAGTATTCCGAAACATTATTGAACTAGTCAAGATATCCAAGTGGGAGTAACCTCAAGTTATGTAAATAGTGTAAATATAATACCCCACTCAAGCTTTAATAATTGTTTAATTATATTTTTATTTTTGAAAATGTGTAGTGCAAGCCACTGGCGGTTTGTTCCTCTGGGGGGCAACTGTCTAGAGGAACAAAATTTTTTAAGTGGAATAATTATTAATTCTATACACAACAATTATGTGTTTTTTTTATTTTATACATTTATAAAAATATATAAAACGGTTAGTTTGATTTATATGATTTTTTAGGGATTACAGTTATTATATTGATGTTTCAATTGATGGCCACCACTGGGTGCGTGTTGTAGATTATTCAGAATATATTTGTCGTTCTGCTCAAGATTTGTGGATTCCTATAGCAGATAGTGTAGGTATATTCGAATAGTTGGTACAAAAAATACTGTTAATAAGAAATTCCAATTATAAGAACTATCCTACAATACTGAAAGATTGGCTCGGTAAAATCGAAAATGGATGTAGGTAAGATCCCCGCTCATCTTAAATAAAATTAACAATTTTAAAAACATATACATATTTATCTAGTTGGCTCATTTCAATTTTTTAGCTCCCAAGTACAATGTTGCTATACAATCTATGGACGCAACTGTACATCGAAGGTGACACCACATGAATCAGAGCAGCAAATGTCTTAATTCATCCCTACTTTATGGGGACTCAGCGACTATCGGAATCAACAAATATACAGGGCATTCGTCTGGGATCGGGTTGTATTCGGGTCCAACTCGCACAACCTTATATACTTCGTTCAATGAGGTAATAGTTTTGAAGAACTTGCCGTTTTTAAATGACTACACAGTTGTGTGTCTTCAAATGTTAGTTGAAAAAATTGTGGTGTCTTGGTAGATTGCCTAAGATACGTATATGTTGTATGCGTTTAGCTGCATAGACCTAACTCGAATGTTCACCAACTAATTCATTATTTGTTAAATGATTCTTATCGACTTTCATATCAGCAGATTTGGTTTTAACGTTAGGTTTATTTTAGTTGAATTATTGATATTATTGTCATAATTGACAGAATGCTGCTTTGGGATGATGATGACTTATTCTACAGTTACACCGTAGAAGTTTCTGTCAATAATCAGGATTGGGTAATGATCATGAACAATTCTGATGGAGCAGGCACATGGTTGGCAGGTGTTGCATTTAAAACCCAGGCCGATGGTGTTCATTCGTATTACCGGCGTGCGCAATTCAAGAGGCTCCGTGAGTAAAAAATAATTTGTAAACTGTAACAACTTTTAATAACTCATTTAAATTGTAGATCTTTCGTTGTGTATATTTTGAGGCTCCCGCTCAAAAACCATTACATTCACCCAACTTCCATGACCGTCGTGATGTAACACATTATGCGGTACGCACATCAAAGTCAAAGCATACTATTGTTGGTTTATGTAAAGCAATTATGGTTTTTACTATCAAAAAGACGAACGTTGTAACAGAAAATTTCATTGCAATCCGAAGATTTTCTAACTTTGTCAGCCGTAAATAACATTTGAATTTAGGAAAATAAAATACGTTACTTCTGTGTTAAGTGACAAAGTTGGGAAACAAAATTTTAATTTTAGGGACCTCTTCAAGAAATTCTCACTCGTGACTCCTTTTGTGCCGACGAATTGGAAATATTCCGTGCGGTAGTATCGCTGGATCATAGAAGAACCAAGCCTACATCGATTCTGATGCCATCAACCAGGTATCTTATGCAGCTGTTAGATATTCATTAATGAGTGATGAAGAAATATACGAGGTCAGCATGATATCACAACTAATTAGTTCGGATACAATATCGAATATAATATCGGATGCCAAATTGTTACGAAACACGGTGTCACCACATGACCTGCAGCTTTGTGTACAGCAAAGTATGCTTGTTGCACACATCATTTTTTATTCACCAAATTATACAGGTTTTAAAAATTTTAATTTTTAGATTTGAATCTTATTCATGGTTCTCAAGGTGTACTGGATATTAATGAATTTGACGGAGGTGCTATGATAACTTTGGGTCATTTAACAACTATAAACAAAATTATGATTATATTCGGGGATAATATTTCCGGGTATGTTTATCAATATTTTTTAATCATAAATGAAAATTATTCAATAGAGTTGTGTTTAATATAATTATTCTTAATTCGGTTTCACTGGTTTTTACTTTAAATAATTATATTTATATTTTTGAAAATGTGTAGTGCAAGCCACTGGCGGTTTGTTTCTCTGGGGGGCAATTGTGTAGAGGAACAAATTGCCACCTGCACTAAATCGATCAATCGGCGGAAATAACGCATGTTAACCGTAAGGGAGAGAAATTTATGAAAATTGATATTTGTTTAAGTGGAATAATTATTAGTAAATAATAATTTATTTTAAATAATTATTTCTATACACAACATTTATGTGTTTTTTTATTTTATACGTAATAAAAAATGTACAACGGTTGTTTGAATATTTAGGGATTACAATTATTATATTGATGTTTCAATTGATGACCACCATTGGGTGCGTGTTGTAGATTATTCAGATTACATTTGTCGTTCTGTTCAAGATTTGTGGATTCCAAAGCAGATAGTTAGGTATATTCGAATAGTTGGTACAAAAGATTCT